>NC_064919.1:3683841-3778841 GCF_929443795.1 Astur gentilis
CATGGATTACTTATATTAAGATTGCATGAAAGGTAACTTCCATAATCAATATGGTGTCTAGCCTACTTGTGTTGAATCTTAATTTAAATTCCAGTGAAGTAAATACAAAAATTTCCCATTGTCATTAGAGTTTTAAAAAGGTCCGGGTTTTCCACACTTAGAAAGGAAAATGAACCTCTGATTCATCAAAATATTTAAAAATTTTTGCTACTTCAGACATGGGCTTGTCGTACTTAATTTCATTTGCATTATTCACATGCTTAGAGCTATCTACTTGTTTGAAGATGTGCCTCTGACTCAGACTTTACTGCAATATCTCATATGGAACTGCGATCGTGAGAGCGAAATGTGGTCTTTACGATGAGGTTTTCTGTGCCTCTATGAAATTCTGAGTTTCGGAAAGTTCATTCAAATGTAGCCTGAAATAAGTAGCCTGCCTCAGCTAAGTCTTTGAGGACATGAAGAGTATTTTGATGCATTAACTTAATTTTAAATCAGTAAGCCGTAGCATATAGCCAAGCCTAGGGCCAGACTTAGAGACAAATACATCTGAAATCATCCAGCTGCTCTTCCCATTTAAAGAAAAGGTGTCTTCAGTGGCTGGGTCAGCAAACAGCTTGAAGGACAACAGGTATGGACATAGGGTGTGCCTGGGAGGAACAGTGGGAACCAAACACCATGCGATTCTTGGGCAGTAATTGTTGGCAGTGATGTTTTAATGGCAGTTAAATTACAGTTCTGCTTTACAGCCTACCACTTGCAACTTTTTATTTTGTCTTCCTTCTAAAGATTCAGTGGAATAAACAGATCCCATCTGGTTTGCCTTTTCAGCAACACTCCCTCCTGCATTTATTAAAGTAGGACAAATTCATTGTTGATTGATTTCACTGGAGTTACACCAAGTTTGAATCTGGGCCAAAAATTTACTTGTAATTGGATTTAAGATTTAATATAATATCTGGGTTGAATTTTTCTCAAAATTAAATCAGCACTGTGGATAAAGAAATGACCATAGGAAATGGTAGGACCCACTTCCTGTAGCTGTTCCTTTGCTCCCATCAGTGGTCCTTTAGAATATAAATTGAACACAAATTAGTAATAGAATAATTTACTATTTCACATGAATAATAAATGAAAAGGATGATTTACTATACATATATTTCTGCTTAAATAGGGCTTTACTTCTGGCCAGCCTGTCTTAACTTCACTTTAATTAAAAAAATGTTATATTGGTATATGAAACAGTACTGTAGTTTAGCTCTTGCAATACATTTTAAAGCAGCTAGAGTATTCTAACCAGAATAAGTAAATGTTGTTGTAACAAAGTTAAGAAGGCTTTTAAAAAAAACCTTAAATACTCAAAATAGCACAAGTTCAGTTTGCACAGCCAGGATACACTCCTACGAGAGGTGGAAATTCTCTGTGGTCTGAATAAGGGTGTGGACAGACAAGTTATCACATATTCTTTTTATGGTAGTTCTTAATATCTACTGAAACTGTGATTTTACAAAACAATCAAACAACACTTGTACAAATAGCTGAAGTTACTTTGTTCTTACAACAGGAATTTGCACTACCGACATCTTCCTTTACATAATTAAAGTTCTAATACTGTTTGGTAAATAAATTAGTTTTAACAATCAAATACTATGCCATGTTAATGCTTTATTAAAACTACTATAAGAAGTCTATTCATAGGGCAGCATCCCTACTTGAACACCATCATTTGACCTGCATGAGGAACAGCAGTAATAAATACTCTATAACAAGTTGTGACAGATTCTGGGCCATCGCCTTTAAGGTGGAATTCTGTAATGGGACATAAAATAAAAATATCTAAATCAAAAGCATCCCACAGATGAACTCCTACTTAAAACTATAAGAAGAAATAGTTACTATAAAGTAAAATTTACTCGTGAAAACTGGCAAAAAACTTGCAGGGAAAAGACCCTCTTGGGAAGAGAAGACACAGGATATTGCAACGAAACAATCTATCTTTTCCCTTATCTGTAGCCATTGTTTTTGCTTCAAGCAGCACTATCACAGTGTGGGTGTAGTGGCTCAGGACCAATGTCCAGGAAAGTTAACCATTTTCTGCAAAACCTGGATTTTCCTGTACAAGAACTGATCTGTTGGTTACAGCGAGAATAAGGCTGAAAGAAGCCACATGTGCAGGTAAACAGTTTACAAAGCTGTTTGTATATAAGAGGATATACAAAACCCAGAAGTAAATCCTGGGACTTATTCCCACATTCATAAAAGATGGTGAATAGAATGACCCATGTTTTTGGAAGTGTATATGAACATATGTACACAAAATAATACATTAAATGTATTTACAGTCCATGTATATTTTACACGTACAATCTAGAAATATTGCTAGAATGTATTTAAATTTGGTTTTCAATATTATTAGCTTTTTGTACAGATAACCAACAAGTGAAATTGTCCATTTACTTGTTATCCAGTCTCTCTCCAGCTGGTAGGTCTCATTTCACTTCCTGGCAGAGATATTCTAATTTACCCAACATACAAGAATTCTGGCTTCAAATCTGTAAACACAGTGGTTATATTTCCATTTCTATGACTCATTACATTAATCACAATTGGATACAGTATGAGAAACCTGTCCCTCCTCCTTTATGTGCTACAAATTAGGTGACTCTTTTCTGGACTTTGAGGGTTCTTTTTTAATGTTAGATCTGCCATCCAATAGTTAATATATATTCAGGGAACAGTTCCTTTTAGTTTTCTCATTTTTTTAACCAAAGACCTCAGTACTCTCTGGTCATCTGCTAAGAAGAAATTCAGTGAAACTGAATTTCCACTTAAACCACTGTTCCTTGCCTGTTTGGTTATTGTAATTGAATGGAAAAATCAATGAACCACCAGCGTGTAAAAGATTCCATTGAAAACCATTTCAACGCTACTTTAAAAAATAGATAAAAATGATGGTTTCAGAAAATTGTGCTTGAACCAGCAGGTCCATGGGATCAGATTCTGATAACAAACACGGTATTGCAGGTTTCTGTCTTCTCTGAAGCAAAACCTGATTCATGAGCCCACACATCCATTTCTCAGACTAAGAGTGCTACGATGAGCACATCTCAGGTTAAAGCAGTAAGGAGTGATGTAAGGGGTTTAAGATGACAGAGCAGCTCCCATGGCAGTGGGACATCGACGGTACTTTTGCCATCGGTGATTCCAGTGGAGTGCAGAGGGCTGTTGCTTTGGTATCTCTGAACATGACGCTTTTAGAGGCAAAACCAGAGAACAAACCTCTGTGGCCATTACGGGTTTGCCTAACCTTTCCTATTTTCCTTTAATGATTTAAATTTACCAACAGGACAATGCCCTGGAACATCTGCAATGCTGAGTATTTCAAAAGAGGAGTATTTTCCACAAAATATTTGATAATAGTTGAACTCTCTTCCAGTTCCCTATATTTACTTGAGCTCTCTGGCACAGTGTTACCACAGTGTTCAATATTGCTGCATTTTACTTAGTGGTCAGAAATTTGTAGACCATTTTTTGTAGACAAATCTCATGAAAGCTTTTCTCAACAGTTATTTACTAAAAAATCAAAAAGAGAAAGTAGAAAAAGGAATGTCTTGTACAGAACAATTTCTATGTGAACGTTTCTATGTGAACCTTAGCTTTGATGCTTGGACTCACCAAGGTGGTGAACATTAAATTTGTATTATAAATACTTGTATGACCACAGCTGATTAAATGAGGCAGAAAGTGATACAACCACACCCCTTAAAGCTGCAATTGCCCATGAACACACTTATTACATATCAAGTGGTAGTGTGGTGAGGAAAGATAATTACAGATTACTAGATGTGATATGCTTGCTATATGTTTATGTAATAGGCTCCTGCTTACTGAGAGCTGCAGGGGACAACATTTTCAGTCCTTTTTGCTGGAATCTAGCTATGAAGGTAATTAAATATGACGTAAAGGATTCAGCTGTGGCATTACTGGCTAAAATCCAGCATATGTGGCTAGCTACTTCATGTGTGATTTAAGAGGAAATATGTAGAAAACAGTCAAGTAATATTTAGTATATTTAATTTGGGGGTAGTTGTTAGTTTGGGTTTTTTTTCCCTTTGTTTGGTTAATTGTTTTAAAGTAATGGCACCTCAGTCAAATACTACCACCATTTTTTAAATATATCTGGTCTTATTTTTTTTTCTTATCAACTCTTTTTTTTTTTTTTTTTCACAAATAAACTTGTCATCATCTGAGATCACACCTCAAATTCCAGGTGTGGTGAAGCAAAAGTCAAGTTTTCTTCTGGTTTTGTTTTTTTTTAATTTGTCACAGTCTTCTTTCAAAGGTTTTGAGTCAAGACCTATCATTGTTATGTTCATTCCTATCATCATTATGTTCATTCACATTGCATCCAAAACAATATCGTATGGTTTATTTGAATAATCCAGTTTTAATTTATACTGTCAAGTGTCAAATAATAGATGAATGGTTTGTTCCATATTCACAAGGCCATACTGGTTTTAAAGTCACTGAATGATTATCCATGAATTTGACCCTGGACATTCTGAAGACAAAAGAGAATGAATATATTGTTCTACCTTATTAGCTGCAACTTATGTTCTCATATTTAGTTTACAATTTTTTTTGGGGGGGTGAGGGGAAAGTTTTGGTAAGTAACAGTATTTCTAAATGTTTTTTTCTGAAGCACGTAATATTTTTCATCTAATAGAATTCATTAATCAGACTCAGACAGTTTTAACCCCTGGAAAGAAAGGAAAAACACATGCAAAAATAAAATTTCTCTACAGCTTTTGTCAATTCGATTTTAATTTGCATGGTTTGTTCTTTTTTTTTCTTTTTTTTTTTTTTCTGTAGCACTAATTTGTATTTGACTTGGATAAGTGTTGGAACGTATTGCCATTATTTCATTAGATGTTTAGGTCTCAGGCTTATGGCCAGTCCAGCCTAGACAAACACGTGCATGTATCTTGTCCATGTGGCATTAGGCCCTGAATGAGATTTAGTGGCTTTTTCAGGAGAAAGAATAGATGCTTAGGGTGATGTAAACTTTGTATTTCCTCCGAGACACTAATGATTTATAGGTAGCAGTGACTATGCTGTCAAGTCTCTCACAGGATAAAGTAAGTGAATTATTTAGGTGGTGATATTTTAAGATTATATGAGCTACATCACAAAAACACTACTTCATTATTACTACTTATCATTCCCTCCTCAATAGAGCCGTGAGGAGCATCAGCTTTTGCAGCCTATGCATGGTTTTACAAGCTCTTGTCCAGTCAACAGCCTCCCACTGCTGTCATATGTTTTCAATCACCGTCTCCCAGGAACAAACTCTCTTTCTTAAAGCATGACCATCAATGCTGTGGACCCCATGTTTGGCTGCATTGAAACATATTATTTATTTCTATCTAGTCTACCAGTACATAGAGATTGATATTTGTCACGGTCCTCTGTCATCTTCACTATTTACCACTTTCCCAGTCTTTCTGTCATCAGCAAACTCTATCGCTAATGATCCTGTTTTTTCATCCATTTATCATCAATACAATATTAAATAACGTTGGACTAACAACTAATACCTGAGCTCCAGCAAAACCAAACGTATTTGGAAAAAAAATTATGTTCACAATTATTTTTTACGTTTAACAGTAAACCAAGTTGTAATCATTTAACTGCAATTATACTCCATGTTCGATTAATAACATTTTATTCCTGCAGTCAAATGCAGCGGATAACTCAGTAACAGTCCCAAAGACTATTCAGTACATTTAAGCAAAAACCATAGAAATATGAAATGTTATAAAAAATATTAGTTTGATACAATCTACTTTTCATAAACCCATGTTGGCTGACATACTACTCTCCTTTAATATCTCATTAACTTTATTCTTACTGTCCCACACTATGTATTCTATTGTTTTGCCTTAGGAATAGTATTGGCTCAACATGTCTAGGGATGTTTAAATCAAAAGGTTTATCCTTCCTGAAATGTTAGTACAAGATTAGGTTTCTTTCCTTATTCTGTTTTCTTCCTCATTTTCTAAGATTTACAAAACTAAATACAAGTTAAATGGATTTTCTATTAAAATATATTGTTTGGCAGCTGCTTTCACATCCTCTGTTATTCTTTAAAGGAAAAGTAACTCCTTGTCATATGATTAAAATACACTATCTAGGTTTTCCTTCCAATATAAACCAGAAATGTTTATTGGATATTTCTGCTTTCTCTGTATCTGTATCAATCAGCTTCATCTAGTAGTAGGCAAGCATTACATATTTGCTTGTTTTTTCCTAATCTACTTAAAAAAAAAAATTAATAAAATTACAATCTCTATTTTGAGTCCTTTTGTTCATTGCCTCTATAACCATGTCCTACTTGCCTATTTTCTAACTCAGTCTTTTCTATATACTTTATAACCAGTGCTTTTTTTTGCATTTCACCAACACTTTCTTTAACTGATTGAAAAGCAATGCTTTTCTCCACTTACCTGGCAAGAATCTTACAAACAATTTCCAAAATCTTGCCCCTTTTTGTTATTTGGATGAAGTTAATTTCCTAGGAGATCACAGGGGCACATCTTTTCTTCAGAAGTCTCCTGAGCAAATTAAGTCATCTATAACTGTGATTTATCACATGAAGCAGTGTGACTCATGTCAATATTAGATTTTTTAAAACCTTTTTGTTAATCATCAAGTCATTTGTGCTTTAAAATAACTAAGGAGATTTTATGTTTTGTTTAAATTTCCTATAAAAAAGAATATTTTGTTTGAAAGGTTTGATTTTTTCAAAAAAAAAAAAGAAAAAGAGTAAACCTGACAATTTTTTTTTTTTGACAATTTATTTTTAAATAAAAATATGGTTATTGGAAGCTGGATTTTTCTCAGCCATTTATTGAAGAAAATTCAAAACCCAGAAATATCAGGGAGCTTCCTGAGTTCCTTTTTTTTTTTTTTTTTGTCTTATGTCCTCTTTTAGCTCAATGTCCTGATCTGCCAAGCGTGATACATTTGCCATGATGGATCATAATCATTCTCCTTTGTAAACCAGCCTGCTAATGTTATGCTTTACATTGATGCAATGTGTTTTGGGGATTTCAAGGCCTTTACAGAGCATGGTGGTATAAAGCATCAAGATTATACAAGACAGGCAAATACATTTGATTAAAATAATTTTAAAAAGCAGATATATTAAAAACTTGTTAAAAAAGTAAAATAGAATACGAAATATGTGTATAACCATAATTTTCTAACAGATCTTGCAGTGTTTGTGAGATCAAATATCAGTTCGGGGAAATATAAGCCAAAAAGGAAAAGTAACAGGTGTCCAAAACACGTACAGGTATCTTCTCACTCTGCACTATTTTTTGACCACCTATGTATGACTTCTCAAGTTTTTTATACTACAAGGTTTGCCATGCAGGAATTTTCTACAAAACTCACGGCTCATGGTCTTGGTAACTGAAACCTCCATAATATTGACTATATTTATTCTTGCAATATGGCTGTGAAATGCAGACATGGGCTACAGAAGAACCTTATTTTACAAGGGGAGCTGGAGTACTAGAATACTGGAGTATTGAAGAATATGAAGTTGTCTTCACACTTATTAACCCTTTTTTTTCTGCAGTGTACTTGAGATTTCGAGGAACATTTAGAGCAAAGACCTCCAGAAAGAACCCTGTGGTTTCCCTCTGCAGATTTCTGGCTCTTTTGTTTATCAACATCTTTCTCCACAAACCTGGCACGAGCAAAAGCCCCAAAGAGAAGAAGATCAATCTGTAAACTACTTTGAAAGAAAAAAAATCTATTTTGTAAGTACAAAACTCAACATAGACAGCTTTGATGAGAGCTTCACAATATGATAAAGGTTGGGAAGGGATGTCCAAATAACACAGGTGGAAAAATTGGCATTGAATTGCAGTATAGACAAATTACTGAAGGCTATTTGCTCATGAGGCCTGAGGGAATACTCAGAGCCCTGATTTCTGGCCCATACTTTTATACATCCCTTTTTCTTCAGTAATGGCTATAATAAGATCAGTAAACATAGCTTTAGCAAATGAATGAAAACAGAACAATTATGTCAGAATTGCAAAAGACTAACATTTTTCCTTGTGTTTCTACAAAATAAATGAAGTCCATATTTTTATTTTGCGTTATCTTCTATAAAATCTAAGGATTTTTATTTCTTTTTTTTTTCTTAAACTTATGAAGAAATGCTGTGAAACTTTAATAGCAGCAGTATACCCCTTCTGTCCCATTTGACAGAAGACAGATGCATCCTGTACACCAAGCTGTAAAGGAGCTGACATCAAAGTCTGTATGAAATCATTGCACATAGTGGACTGATCCTAGGAAAGGCATTATGCTCTGTCCTTTATGAACTTTTTTACCCTTTTTTTATTTGTAAATATTTTTCAATATGATTCTACAACTAACTTTTTATGATGAAGTAGATTTCAATTGCTGTGGAAGATACATATACACATTAAAAATTTTCAAGGCAGCCATAACCTTCAAAAGCCAAAACCTGTGTTAAGATAAAAGAAGTAATTGCATTTCTCAGCACTTTCTATTTAAAGTTTCTACTTTCCTTCCCTGTCAATCTCTTATTGCTATTAACATACTTACCTTCCTACAAAATATTTTCTCACAAAGGTAGCCACAGGTTCTGAATTTTTTCCCCTTAACTTCAACTGGACATCTATAATTACATCAAATATTTTTTTCCTTTAATAGATGCCCATTGACCAAATACTATTATAGTCAATTATATCTAATCTATTGTATAGTACCTATACATATATCACATATATATATATACATATATGCTATATACATAGGAGAAGAGAGACAATCTTATGCAACATGCATAAGAAAGTTAATAGCTCAAAAGAGTAGATAGCACATATATTATAAAAGCAGCTAACAGTTACAAGATCATAAAAAGACACCACATAACTGAAATTCTGTCATAAACAACCTTTCAATACTCCCAAACAAGCCAATTCATCTGGTAATAACAGGTTATATTAATCAATGACATATTCTGTATTTTAACTGTACAGTCCCATTTAAGAAAATAATGCTCTGGCAGGCAGTAAGAATTGAGAAGCAACAACTTTGTATTCTTGTCTGGTCCCCATTTCTCTTCAGGCCTTCTGCTGAGGGACATTACACTACACGCAGAAAATGAACATTATCACCATCTGTTGGCTGTTTGGTGATGTATACGGAATGAGGCAGCAACTCAGCTCCTAAAAGCAGGTGCCTGTATTTAAAGAAAATAGCAAAAACTCAGAACACTAACTGTCATACTGACTAGTGTTATAAGCAGAGAGGCCAAGGATTGGACTGATTTGATGAATTAATTACCCCTCCCATCTAGAGCAATAACGGGATAAGCAGGCTACAGGATTCCCAAAACCCTGGGTTGGGAGGATGAGGCAGTGGGGAAAGAGAAAGGAGACACATTTGCTCAGAACAAGGCAGGTCTGGAGCTTTCACTCTCTATTCGCAACTGCCAAGACCAAAACAAAAGCACCATGGTTTTACCAGACAGCTTGCAAGAGCAGCAAATATTTTAATTAAGTCTCTGAGTCAATACTCATTCAACACACAAGGTCCAGTTCCAACTTTCAGAGCTACAGAGGTATTGTATGTTCTCTTTTGCCTCTGTTCCTCTCTTGTTCAAATCCTGTTATAATTCAGCAGTAGAGTACGGTAAATACTAAAATTATTACAGCTACACAACTTTAGAATGATGGAAATTTGTAATAGGCAGTTTCATGAAGTTGAACATTTAGTGTGACTTGAATTTCAGGCACTAAATAGAAACCTTACAATTAAATGCAGTATCCTTACACTTTAAATGTACAGTCCTAGTTAAATCCTATTAGAATTAGTTCTTAGTAAGATTGTTTACAGAAGCAAATATTTATAAAGGTGACTAAAGGAAGCAAAATCTAGTTCCTTAGCTCTAATCTGAGCAATTTTTATAAATAAAACCAGACTAAAGCTATTTAACATCAACGGGACTTCAACTGGAAAAAAAGAAAGTTGTTGAGGGAGAGTAGCAGAAAGATGTGGGAGAACTGAGTAAAAGGCAATTTAGACTGAAAATTAGGAAACAATTCCTAATGTAGATCCTTGTTAATGTTTTCCATGATAGTCCAATAGGAAACCAAACAGTGATATTAATTATGTAAAAAGACACCTAATAAGATGCTTGACCACAGAACTATGTAAAGAGGATGAGGACAATGGCCTTTTTATTTTTGGTCTTTCTGTTGCTAACATTTAGTATCCTGTCTCTGAAGAGTGTTTCAGACTTTCACAGCTTACTAGCTGGGAACTAACCAATTTTTCAGAATACTTACTGGTTTTCAAAACGACCATGTTATTTACTTCTGTTGTTCAGTCTCAGGAATGACTCCATTAATGAGTGGAAATAACATAATAAAATTATAGATCTGAGAGATATTGAAGATTGCTGGAGATACTTTACATATTTTTGCTCGTTTTTATAAATTATCACAAACCCATTCAACAGGAAAGGGTAATGAGTATAATTCTGTATGCTGGGAAAAGAAGTGATTCTCAGTTCCCCAGACTACTCCCACTTTTAAAATCTAACGTGCGACCTCTCAAGCACAGTCCATTAGCTAGTTTGTTTGAAGAAACAACAGAGATTAGAAAAATCTGGATATATATTGTTAACAGAAATGTAAAGAGTTACACCTTGGTTTGAAGTACACATTAAGATATTCAATAAAAACACAAAATAACTAGAAAACTAAAGTTAAGTATTCCATTTCAATGTAAAATTTGCTTTCATAACATGCCTGAAATGCATAAAATTAACATCATAAAGTTAAAACTGTTAAGTAATGTCCTACTTAAAGAGGACCACTGAAATATGTCATT
This sequence comes from Astur gentilis, assembly GCF_929443795.1. NCBI lineage: Eukaryota > Metazoa > Chordata > Aves > Accipitriformes > Accipitridae > Astur > Astur gentilis. The sequence goes on from NC_064919.1 coordinate 3,694,786, forward strand.
TTCCCCACAGTGCCTTGTAAACTATTTGTGTTTGCTCTTGAATATGTAAAATTCACTTAGAAGGCGATGTTACGCCATTCCCAATTGTTACACTCATCACATTTCTCCCTCCCTAATCCTGTTCTTTGAATTAAAGGAAAGGAAAAAAAAAAAAAAAAAAAAAAGAAAAATCTGCTGAACACTAATTATTTAACCTTACCTCCTACCTACTTTCTCTCTTTATTCTGAGGTTTCTTAAGGGCTATAATGAGCTGTCCCCACACAAACAGGCCAAATTAGTGGATAATTACTGCTGGGTCTGTGAATGTTCTCACTCCTCCTTTCTTACAGTTTCACAACATTACCAGAATGGTCTGTCACCTCCCTACCAATTAGGCACAATTACTACTTTATAACATTAGTGGTGGCAGGCTTATTATGTTGGAGGATATGTAGAAGTAAGGGAAGGTTGGGGTGAGTGGGCAGTGAATCAGGCCAGAGGAGGTCATTATTGCATTGATAACTTGTATAGACTTAGTTTTATTTTTATTTTTCAGGGCAAAAGCTGTACACACAGTTAGAAAGGGAAAAATGAAGGATTTTTTTGGTCTGGTTTTCTTTTCTTCTTTTTTTTTTTTTTTTTTTTTTTTTTTTTTACAAGTAAACAAACCATCATCACTTTTTGTGCCTCCAGGTTTTCCGGGTGGTGGCGCTAATGCTTGCCCAAATTTGTTTCTTCTTTTCCTGAAAAGATGTCTTTTGGTTGACAGAAACGGATCTGTTTGTCTGGCTTTATCAGGCTGAAGTAGATATATTAACTATGTCATGTCAAAGGGAGTTACACTGACCTCAGAGTGCACCAAAACATTCTCTTCCAGTCTGTATTTAAACAAGGGAGTTCAGGTCAAGATAAATCTATGTTAAATGCTCAGAGGAGGATAACTTCTAATCTTTTATAAACAGTACTATGTATGTAGTTAATTTCTGCCTTCCTTGAAAAAAAAACCTCAAACCACCAACCCCCCTCAAAAAACCCTCACCACACCCTGGGATTTCCTTTTCTACACTTTACCTTTTAAATGGCAGATGAAAGGAAATCTTTAATCTTTAATCTTGTTTTACAAGATACATTTCTGAGAGTAAAACGACTATCAGAGATTTAAGAGGAGGATACCACAGTTTATGTAGTGGCCTTGAATATATAGTCTTCAATTATTTGCTTTAGAAAATCTTCCATCAACCCACTTCTCTCCTCCTTCTAAGAGTTTCTAAGCTCTTCTTCTGATGTTTCCAGTGGTAATTACAGCATATTTACTTACAAATAATGATAGAGAAATTACAATGTTTTGGATGTTAAGTATCTGTCAGGCTTATTTAATTTAAAAACACTATGGAAAATGTTGCAAAAATCTATAACAACATTGGAATTGACTGACCATTCAGCAATGAATGCAATCTGATAAACCTGCAATTGTATTTCAGGTTTACAGAAACTTACCCATCGTTTCCATGGAAAGTACTCAAACTTTTTTTCGGAACAAATTGTTAACTAAAAAGTGTTATAACTGGATATGAGTGGCATTGTCATACTCATCTAATTAATTTGAGGGGTATTACTATGTAGTGGAGAGGGCAGTCTCAAGATGCCCATTAAACATTTTGCCAGCACACCATTCTGCAGCACTGAAATTGCAAAGGGTCTGTGCAAACTGAGCCGAGACAAACAGTGAAAAGTTCATCTGCTGCTCCCTCTTTTAAACGTGTTAATTGTTATTGTTATTACAGATACATTTCAGATACAAATACCACTTACAAAAACTACTACCACTACCTGTTGTTGGATTACTCTCTGTCTACATTGATTTGTTAGCAAGTTGGATTTTTCAATGGAAGAGGAAAGGAAAAAGATTTAAGAGGGAAATAGACCCGGGCAGAGCAAAAGACAGCTGGAGACTATGGTGTCCTCCTCAAACACACCTTGAATAACATCACGAGAATATCCTTACATGGCATATTCTTCATCTGTGTACACCAAGTGTCAAAGCATCTCAGAGCTTTCTTCTAAAGTAGAAAATCATGGATTTATCTGTTTCTGCCCAGAATGGCCTCTTGTTTGTTTACCTGCCTCCAGTTTTAAGAGTTAGTGAAGAGAAATATCCCGAAGTATTTTTACATTACCAGACTATGCTGATTCAATTGTTTTAAATACCAGTCCTTTCTTCTCCCAGTGGGAAAATATTAAAAGTTAAAGCATAGCAATGGTATAATCCTTGGAAAGGTGATGCAAAGTTCTTTTGAGTGGCTAAGTGGAAAGTCCTATGAACTCATTAGATAATCCTTCTTCAACTGTCTCTTACATGCCACTGACGGATGCATGTTTACTTACACCATGTTACTTTATGGAGTGCAAACAAATGTGTATGTGGGAACGGATTTGTATTACATAGGAGTCAACAGCAAACTCATTTCAACAGCTCCCAGATCTTACTCATTGATTCAGCATCAAAAATTTTTCTTCTGAAAGGACTGTGCAAGTAGTCATATAACTGTGCAGCAAGTCATGAGCTTAAAAAAGAAGAGAAAAAATAAAAGAAGAAAAGTTATACATTATTTCAGCTATATCTCATGTAAGATTCACAGCTCAGGATATGCAAATAAATATTTTTTTTCAAGTTTTTGTAGGGACTTACAAAAATAGTTATGAAGTTTGAACTTTCCCACTGTTCTCCAGGGCTTTAGTTTATCAAGCGAAGCCATGTTCTTATTTTAAAGTATGAATACTAGCCCAAGGATATGGCAGGTTGACAGCACTAGGGACTATAAAATCCAGATATTTTTTGGGGGTGGGGGGCAGAATCAGCAGCTGACAGTGACTAGGCAAAATTCCTTAAACCTACTCTGATCTTCCTCAACTTCAATGTGAAGAGCACTACACTGTAGGGCTAGTGTGCTGTTTAGTTTAAGGAAGGAACTGGAAATGAAAAAGAGAAAACAAAATATTTAATCAGGATCTTCAATATTTGTGAGAACTGTGTGAAGCAGATCTACCAAACCTGCAAGATCATAATGAAGAGGGAGGGTTTATGATGTGCATTATGCCCTTATTCCATCATCTATCAGGAGGCACTAATTTATGGTAAAAATTAGTTGGAAAAGCGCATTAATTGCAAAGAAAATGTATAAAAAAGATAGCACATGTTTAGCTCATTTTCCAGCGTCCCCACATGCACCCCTTATTTACTGTTTTCTATTACTTTAGCAGGAACAAGAGCTAATGTCACAAGACACTGGAAACGGAGTGGTGTGAAACTAATAGGAAATCAGGACAATTAATCCACCAGTTTTAGTTCTGTAGCTAATTTCTTGGAGAGAGGGTGCCAGACAGAGGAAAGCACTCCAGCTAAAAGAGATCTGATTAAAAGTTTGCCTTCTGCGTGCCATCTTATTCTCTGCCACTCCATGCAGCAAGACAAAGAACTTAAGTACATTGTTTCTTTTACAGTGTTGTGATTATACTAAAAAATGTGAGTGGCCTTTCACTTTGTCTGACTTTTCCTAAGATTTGACAGCAAAGTCAGCTTCACTCTGGAAACACCTGGAAAAGCATCAATTCTGCTCTATGTTTTTGCTGGAAAGCTTGCTCTGAGATCCCAACAGAGTAACGTGTAAAAGCTCTGTCCCACTCCTTTTTTGGTCTCATGTTTATGATCAGGTATTTTGGGGGATATTTTATGTGTTTTAGACTCCAGACTAAATCATAGAAAAGTCAGAAATTAAATAGGAAAAAAAAAATGGACCAGTTGTGTGCAGATTCAGAACTGCCTCTGGTTTTCCCCTTGAATTGAAGGAAAATAGTAGTTATGCTTGCACATAAGAAGCATATTTAAAACTTTTCTAACTGGAAATGTTCTAAGAACAAGTATTCTTGTGAGATTTTAACAGTACCTGGGCTTCAACTAAAAGTCAGAATTAATAGTACTAATATTCATGCTTGTGTAGTAATTCTATTTCTGGTCTTCAACAAAAAAAGTGCAGTTTTGAGATTGGCTAATAAAAATTTAAACAGAGGAAAAACATTGCTTCATTTTTACTTTTAGCATATGTTGAGCTCTTGTTATTTGTTACAGGAGATATTTGACAAAAGTATTTGTTACTGGAGATAACTTACACTTGTACTGAATTGATCTGCCTTTTTCCAAAAGTATCCAGAAAATTTCAGATTCGGTCTACAAATCCCATAGGTCCTGGTAGGGTGGGTTTTGTTGTTGTTGTTTAATATCTATCAAGGGATAGTTAGCTTTTGAGATTGGTAATAAACAATTGTCTCTCATAAATAAATCTAATGACTGTTTTGGTACAGATACAGGAAGACTGGCATCTTCAGACAAACCGCTGCTAGAATTAACGTGGCTGTTGGCAGACATATCCCTTATTTTTTGTCTGCAAAAATAGAAGCTGCACCAACGAGTTTAGAGACAAATTTTACTAAATATATGCAACATCCCTGGATACATATGAACACCTTACTACTGCTATGCATGAAGGATGTCCTAGTTGGGTGAGTTAGTAAGAAAGTACAACCCAGGTATTCCTGCAGGCATCAAGAAGATCCACATATGGTTATTGGCAGGACACAAGTCCGTGAAGGTCTGGAGTCTTGTAAAGCGGGTTTGTGCAAATCTTTCATAATCATATTATGGATGTTGGATGTTTATCTCAGCAAAGAATCCTGGTGGAAATAAGCTCTCCAAAGTTTTTAACCCTGCCTTTCTTGGCAGTGGCTGGAGAAGTTAAAGACCATCCCATGATCTATCTCAGCTAGTTTACCTTACTGCAAAACTGCAGCATAACTCTCCACTTGGACTTTACAAATTGTTTAAACACAAGCGGGTTTTATAGCAGTAAAGACAAGGCCAAAAAGGTTAAGTGCTGAAGCAGCGTAGCCTGAAGGTCATGTATATTTCAGCAGAAGTAAACCCCTTGCTTTTCCATACTGTAGCTTAAGTGGGTGCAGAACTTACCTTATCGTGCCAAATTAAATTAAAATCCTCTTGTCAAAAAGGAAAAGTGGTATTGTACTTAAAAAGAATTTACCAGAAAATGTGTAGCTGTACATTGTCAGGGAAAGATAAGGAATATTCAGGTGCTTCTACTTGCACTCCCACTTTGTATATAAATAAACCAGTTTCTAGTGCTATCATTCCGTCTTCTTTTATAAAAAATAAATTCATTCCACAATTTCTGAACTTAAAAAGAAAATTGAAGTGGCCTTTCCTTAACATGAAGTTCATATCTATCTTTAATGCAACATAAAAATATGTTACTGATTTCACAGTGTAGTGGTCCCAAGGAAGCTTTACAGGGCTAATTGAGAAGTTCACATATAAATGTAATTTGCTTTATTGTCAAATAAATGTTAATTTAATATTTTTACACACATTGCTTCTGTTTTTAATTTGGAAAATGACAAAGAAGTAGAAAATGTACTGTAGGGAACAATTCAGAATTGCCAGAAAGATGAAATATCTGACCTACAAAAGTTTCTTCTTTTTAAACTTCCAGTACCATATTCCTCTGGTACAGACAATAAAAACTAGTGACAAAAGTGGTATGCATGTCTTAAAATTAAATTGGCTAATTTATACTATACAACTGCTAAAGCAACAATTACTCCTTACATAATGCTTACAGGTCCACAGAGCAAAGTCATATTCTCCCCTTCCACCACGACCTGACACTCCAGTTGTTGGGTGCCAACACCAGTTTAAGGTTTTGCCCTATCTCTACTCCCTGCTCCTCACCTTAACCCTCCTCCACTGTCTCCTGCCCCTTTGTGGGTGCCAGAACACAGTGGTATGTCTTGGAATTTGTTTCCTCCAATAATTTAAATCTGGCAAAAAATAATACGTACTATTTCAGCAGCTACTTGAATACCTGGTTTGCAATGCAGATATGCAAAGTATGGGGACAAGTGATAAAGTAAGGAAAAGGCAATAAGAGGTATTTTTGCTAAACACCTTATGGTATACCATCCTGCGAATGCATATTCCCTGAGACTTCAGATCTTCTCATCTTGTAATGGAGAGGTCTAGCTTCAGAGCTGCCCTTTATGTCATTTTTGGTTAGTCCAAACAGCTTCTGGAGTCTCTGGTTTGGATCTGGTGTTTGGTCAAGTCAGGTGTCCAATCTCTAGGAAGCTGGTTGCTGCAGTATATTTGAGAAGACATGAGGAGGTATCCTCTGCTTGTTTTATCCAGTGTTTCTTGAATATAGGCAGAAATAAATCAGAGAAGCAGGGCTTTTTGTCTAAGTCTGTAGTGGTTTTAACACCCTTAGGCAATGATTAAAAAAAAAAAATTAAAAAAAATAAATAAAATAAGAGTACATCTTTTCCATGCAGGCCAGACAGTTTGGCTCAGGACATCTGTCCACAATTCCTTCTTTCTTCTTGAGCTGCATTTTACGCTGCTGGATTGTAGTAATACTCTCTTTCTTTCTCACAAGGTTTGGCCATACTGTTTTCCAAAGTTCTGCCACCCCTAGCTACCAGGAAGGAAAGACTGAGATCCAGTCTTTGGTTTTTCATTTTGTGGTTACATTTGGCTTCATTTTGCTAATTCTGGATAGCTTATTCGTAACAAATCAAGCTGCTCTTTGTGTCCCATTCACATTACTTATTTTCTTTGCCAACATTATCAATTATTAAATTCTATTAAGTATATTACAAACCAAAGAGAGTGGATAAACTGATTTAGGCACACTTTTCCAAAAATCAAACATGCTTCCTCTACAAATGATAATCATGTGTTCATATATTGTGTAAAACACAAGGAAAACTTGGAATGTAAATATCACTTTTATTTGTATTATATGCAATATAAATATAGAATATATATTATATTATGACTTTGCAGATTCATTGTCATATAACTGCTTTCTCAATCCTATAGCTTATGTAGAAGTGCCCTACAAATAACAGTTAAGGATGAATTAATCTTCTTGTTTTCAAAGTTTTATGGGCCAAGCACCCTTTTTGTGCTATATAATCCTCTTCACTCCTATAGTTTATGTAGAATTGCCCTACAAATAACAACTAAGGATGAATTAATCTTCTAGTTTTCAAAGTTTTATGGGCCAAGCACTCTTTTTGGAGGGCTCATAAACCTAGACTGAGTCCATAAAATTACACATGAACACACACACCAACTTCTATTTTAAGTTCAGGTTTTGTTGCATTTCAAAAAAACTTCAGAAGAGAAACTTAGTAGTTTAATGCAATGAACCAAGCTACACTTCTAGGCTTACAGAATGTTAAAATGTGTCTGTTATCAGAGTGTTGTAAGAATGTTCAAGGTTTTGAACTTAATTTCAGCCCCTTCGCATTTGTTATGCACAAATGCTTCCTCTCCGCTCCTATCATACAAACCTCTTTGCATTCATTTTACCTTTATTTTGTTCGTTATTTCATAATCTTAAAGAAATATGACTTAAGATTAAATCAGAATCAGGCTTTCCAGCTCAAAACCTTCACCTGACAGAAGCAATTCTGGATAGTACAGGAGGGAACACTTGTGCTATACAATATGCTGCTTTTGTGATTGCTATGTATTCCCTTCCCTGTCTTCCCTCTCCATTCCAACAAGACAAATCTGCAGTTAAACATCTATGTAATAAGGCATGGCCAATTTAACTATTCTGGGAAAACACAGCATAAACCTTTCCTAACATGTATGTGTTTGCAAACCATGATGGATAACAACGATAATTTTAAAAGCAGAAAACAGTGATAAAACTGAAATTTTCCCTTGCTCTGTGGTTTATTCCTATTGTCTTCTCTCTGCAGGCTGTTGTTGGTACTTTGGTAGATCTTCAGCTGTCCTTTGTAAATATCATTACTTAATCTCAAAATAACTCACAAACTTTTAAATTGTATCCAACACACGGGAAACAAAAAAAACGAGGGCTTTCTGTTGGAAAAGAAGCAAATAAATATTCACTTGCTTAAGTAAGTACATGTCATCTCAGGGAAGATAAACTGAAAGTCAAAGCCATTAAATTGTGCTTCAAGGACACACTATGTGTGAGGGACAGAGACAAGGAGAGAATTTAGGAATCTAAATTTTCATTCAGCTTATATTTGATGCTGACTATGTCATGTATTTAGATGCAACCTGTACATATCAAGAATGCAAATACAAGTTTCACCTGCTGATCTAGAAGTAGATGTGCAGTGTATCATAATTCAGATTTCTAGAATTTGTTAATTATGCAATTTCACCCATTGTTATGTGCAGACTGGTCTAGGTCTGTGTGTGGCCATATTTTTTGACTACAAATAAATCTTACCACTCAACTTTTCTCTGTATCCTTTAAGTCTAAACATGAAATATTTTCAGTATTAAAAAAAAAAAAAAAAAAAAAAAAATTAGTTGCTTTTTATTTTGTCATGCCTTCATTAAAATACTCTGTCTTATCTAAGGCCTGTATGAAATAGTATAAAATTGATTTATAGTGCATGCATTTCCTTTCATCCTTTCAAACAGCATTAAAATGACAATTTTCTATTATGTAGTGTGTTCGTTTTCTTGATATTTAAAGGTTGCCTTTCTGTTCCTAATTGTTAAGATTAAAACAGCAATCATCTTCTGAAATATCACTGTTCTTTCTGCTCCTAAAGCCAGAAAATATCCAACTCATTTGCAAATATTGCACTTAAACAAGTGGGTGTGCCAGTTCTAAATGCATGCTACGTCCATGATATGTCCAGAGAAAGCAGAGCAAGAGCATTTACCAAGGCTGTAATTAATGCCCTTTTCTCATTTGGCCAAAAAAGCAGTCCACCATAAAGTAATTGATGTTGCTAATTTGACATTCTTCCCTTGACTTCCCTCAAATGGCAGCCGAAAACTTCACGTGAAATTAATATAGACACTTCTTACTATTTTTTGAGTAGCAGTATCCAATTTATCTGTGTGTGTGTCAGGAAATAAGGGTCCCCAATACCTTGAAGCATGAAGGTATGCTAGAGCACATCCGTTTAAGATTGTCACCACAACTGAAATGCATTAACCTTCTAGCGTTTTCCCATCCATCTGCAACTGGCCCCAGAAGCAGGGGCTATGAATGGAAAGAAACTTCTAACACTGCCTGTAAAAACAGCCCATGAAGTGCTCAGGACTGTGACAACAGTCAAGGGGGCTGATCCTCCAGCTTTTACAGAAATACACCATTATTGGGTAGTCACCGTGCGCCTAAGAATGGAAATTGCACGTTTCTGAGTGAAAGCAGCACCAAGAATTAGGTTCAGCCTGAGTCAAGGCTGAGACAGAGGACTTGGGAGAGCAGCTCCGAAGCTAGGATGGAAAGGCAGGGGTTTTTAGATCTTTTAGTTATTTTTTATTGTATGTGCCTCAGGAAGGCTGCCAGGCGGAAGGCTGTTGGAAGAGAGAATCTAAAAAACGCCACTTCTGAGGTGCTGTGAGGTATTAGAAAAAGGTCTGTGCATCACCACTGAACCGACTAAAAACCATAATTATTCCTCTATTTCATTGTTTTCATTTATTAATTTGAAAATACATTTTAAGTTGCTGCCTCAGCCACATGGAGAAAACAGTTTCGGAAACCCCCAGGGCAGAGTATTTCCACCGCCTCAGCAGAGCCCTTTGGCAACAGCAAAAACCTCTGTTCCAATTATACTTTTCCTACAGTTTTAACTTCAGATTTGTAAACAGCAACTTCTTCCAGAAAATCAGAAACAAATAGCTTAAAAATTTGCATCGCACAGCTTCAAACATCTGGGGAAGCTAAAAGCTGGATTCAAAATAGGGCAGAGCATGTTAATCCTGCTGTCCATGTGACACTGCACAAAGCAAAAATGCAGATGAGTTTTGCACGTAACATGTTCCTGTCTTTGGGACTCCATTTCATTCTTTCTTCTTCCCTCCCTAGCGGGCACATATTGGAAAAAGCTGGACACAGCGCACTGAAAATACAGTGTCTCGTAATCTCTGATAGCTTTGGAGGTTTAGGGTTGTTTTCCAGCGTGTGCTCTTGTCCTCCGTGGCCTGAGAACTTGTGAACCCATTTCTCTTTCCAAAACGGAATCTCATAAAAATGTCAGTAGTAATTACACCATAAAAGTCCACGATTCGAGCCTGTTTCTTTTCTGTACTCATACTTGTTTCAGACAAGCATACAAAGGAATTACTCTAAATTTGCAGTGGCACGATGGCAGAGTCAAGCCCTGAGATGCTTTAATCCTCTGCTATTTAACACTATGAAATTCAGACTGCCAAAGAGTACCAATGGGGGAACTCTGTCTATGCTTTGATGTCACGTTACCTATTTCTGGCTATAAAACATTTCCCTCTTGATTTTTCTAGCCTCGCATCAAATGTGCACAAAAAAGATAAACTTCCCAAGAGATTATTCCGACACGGGGTTGAACACACTCTTAAGAAACTGCTTCATTTTAGCAGGTCCTGATATTGATGGGCTATGTAAGCCTAACGTCCAAACCTTTTCTTTTCCTTTCTTTTCTATTCCTTTTGGTATTTTTTTTTTTTTTTTTTTTTAAACTCAGAATAACTCATTGTAAAAATTGGCTGCCAGCCTACCATTTGAAAGTGAAGAAAACATCTTGATTTAACATCTGAGCAGGGATTTTTTTTTTGTCATCTGTAAACAATTGGACCATATGTAGTGTGATGGGAAACATGAAGGCTGTGATAGAATATCATTTAAGGAACCTGGTGTTTAATTACTGCTCTTGATTAGCTGGAATAGAAATTAGCTTTAAATGTCTGATTTACAATATCAGTTTTAAAGGTATATAAAAGTGTTCTCAGTAAGTTTAAGTAGTAGAAGTGCTAATGATTTCAGAGTTACTGTGATTACTTGCAAGAATAAAAAAATAAAGTTACAGATATTTCTGCCTTTAAAGGAGAGATACATTGGTTCAAGGATAAAAGAAAGAACACAGACTCTAATGTTTTCTCTCTATTTCTTGAAGAGTTCCTGAACCTCCCCTCGGATTAATCCAGTATCTTCCTGTTTTCCCTCAGATCAACCAGTAAATGCCATCGCCTAATAAGCTCTCTAAGCCTATTCTCTGTTTTTTTCAGGAGATAGGTTTGAAGCTAGTGCAACGTTATTAATATAGAAGGAGGGAAGTGTATGTCCCTTACACACCCAGAATTTACTGGTTTATTATCAAAAGCCCCAACACATAACCTGTAACTTGGGTGAGATTTTCCCCAGCCTCTCTTTGGAAGTCAACACAGCTGCATTTTCCTATCAGCACAGAGGAACATAACGGGAAACAGCATCTGAAGGTCTGTTGCTCCTCTCCTTCTTACTCCAACCCGCCTTGAACCCGCAGGTAAGCCAAAGGCCCAGTCTGTGCAACAAACCCTCCTTTACCTCTGCCCAAGACTAAAGTTTCTTTTAACATCAGCTGTGTCTACAAAACACTGGGGGGAAAGAAAAAAAAACAAAAAGAAAAAAAAAAGAAACAAAATGAGCTTCAAGACACCTGTCATATTGGCTAAAAAGGAAAAAGAACATCTTTCCTGTGTGTCAACGTAGCAGTGACTTCATAAATACATGGTTCTGTTAAAGACGGAGAACCAGGCAGCAGCTGTAGTAACATTTTACAATAATGCTGGACAGGATTTAAACAGAAAAGAAAGAAAACACCAAGATTCCTTGCTGCATCCAGCCTAGCTTAGTAAATGCAGCACATACATTTTAAGGCTTCATGTCTGGGACCCTCAAGACCTGGCAGAGATAAGAAAGACAAAGACCTTCTCTCCTGACTTATGCCAACGAACACTCATGAAATTTCTGATGAAACAGGTGCCATGTGCCATTTAAAAAAACTTTGAGATTTCTTGTGTTACACATTTGGTTTGCAGTCAAAGCAGGGAAAATAGTTCACACTTTGATTACTTTTGCTTGTTCAGTAATGTGTATATTAAACATAAAACTGAGTTCCTGAGCTCTCCTCGTGCACACATTCCCATGTCACAGAAACTCTCCGCTCTGCTCTTAACCCAGAGCCAACAACCTATCCCCAAAATATTGGTTACATCTCCCTGGCTATTTTGAGAGTATATTTTAAGCCCTGAGGCTACAACGGTTGGACATGACCGTTGTAGAGAATTCGTTTAACTTGCTTTTGCTGAACTAACTGCCATCTCCATAGAAACAGAAAAAGAAAGACAGTTGGCAGCCAGCAACCAGAAGTTTAAAGAATTTATTCACACCAGTTTCAGCTGTACGCTGTCACTTGAAATCTGGAAACACTGGTCACTGGGAGGACCTTGCGCTGCACGTACAGTATTTTAGAAGATGGACAAGTCTGTATATCAGAAGAATACTTCAGGTGTTTTGTTTTTTTTTTTTTTTAAATAACATTCCCTTAATTCTGCTTATACCTAAACTTCCTTGTCAAAAATGTATTATACTGTTGATTTAAATGCTTTTAATAGCAGAGTTGGTAATGAGAGAGCTGAGCATTAAAGGTCAGAACAAAGAAGATTAAGACTGGGAATTTTAATCCTAGTCCTAGCACTGATGCATTGCATGTTACTGAGCAAAGAGCACACATGGAACTGATCAAAATTTTTCTTACAGTTACTTGCAAAAGCAATAAATAACCTTATTTGAGAAACTTATAAAATAGTAATTGTTGACAATGTCATTGACATTGGTTATCTTTCAAAAGTATTTTGCAATTTTTAAAGTGGAAAAAGTTCCAAGAGCAGCTATTGAAATATTTCAGACTGAATTTGGAGTAAATAAGACATTTTCATAAAATTATTCAAAGTTAAAAAAAAAAAAAAAAAGAAAAAAGAGGAGGGGCTGTTAATCACCTTATAATGTGTTCCTTTTGAAAAATTTAAAATAAAAACATTTTTTTTAATGAACACTGGCTTCCTCTTTTCTCATTTTTCCCATATGAGAAGTGAAGATAACAGCTGTGGAGATCACAGTTTACTGTCTCTCCTCACCCCGGCTAGATAGCTGTGTGCTTTATATGTAGTCTATTGTGCTTCTTCCCACACAATCCTTCTCTCTCTCCGGGTTAGCAGATGGTCCAGAGTCCAGAGAGAACAGAGAGGGTTAGAACCAGTCACAACAAAGGCAGTTCAGATCCCGTTATCAAAAAAGAAGATGGGGAGTGAAAGGAGAGAGATATAATATGTTTCTAAAGCAGGACCTACCCCTTTAGGTGGAAGAAAATAGGGGAAACTATACCCATCTTTCTAAACATCCGTTTTCGTACTTCAAAAGAAAAAAAAAAAATCCCTACAATTTGCAAAACTCTGATATCTTCCACAAATGCACTTCTTGTTAGTTGTTTCCTACTTATAAGATCATGTCACCCCATATGTTAATTCTTTAACACTATTATTCCAGTTTGAATAGAACTATCAGAAGCATCCAGTACCTCTGAAGAGCCTCTTAGTGACCAAGAATTTGAACTTCTGACAAATTTTGAGGAATGATTCAGAAGTGACATAAAGGAAGATTTTTCACACTATAACTCAAAATATCTATTACTATTTGCAGTGATCTGGAGTGCCACAATGAAGTGTATGCCTATACACATAAAAAAGTATTTTTCTTCTTTTTCAAGATTTTAAAAAAAACAAACCACAAACCAGCTTACACCCCCACCCCACCCCCATATTTTTATTTGCATTATTTTCATAGAAATCTGAAAATAAACTCTGTTTTTTTCTGTCTGGCTTTGATTTGAATGATGCAGATATCCACATGTTAATATTAGGTTTTGCCAATATCACAGTCCTTGTTTCCCCTAATTAATGGCACCTTCTCACCCCACAGGCTGGAACTTATCCTAATGAGAAAATTGTACCTGTCTATAATCATTATTAGCATTGTTGATCTTAGATCACAGTGAAAATTCAATTCCTTTTCCTGGGGGCCCCAGAAAAAAAATACCAACTTATTTTTTCTTAACTCCACAGTGAAATGCTGAAGTTAAAAAAAAAAAAGACATTGATAATCTAGAGAATTATGAACATCTGATCTTAACTCTTAAATTAGCCATATGTTGAGTCTCAACAGATTGACAGTACTTATTAACATGAATGTAAAGTTTTAATATTTTAAATCTGCATTTTATTAATATTTAATCTAGGGTCATAGGTAATGTCCATGTGTGTCAGATAGAAAGGAAAGAAGGAGGTATCACAGGAATCCAATTACTTCTGCTTCTAATTGCAAATGACTTTCAATATTGAGGCAATGTTCTTCTTATGTGACCTTTAGTGCATATTCTAGACTTCATTAAACACCTTTTGTTCTTGTCAGTTCAGGTAAATCCCATCTTGTCCCATTCCTCTGAAAGTATTCTGTCATCTGTTCATAATCCAATGAAAAATGATCATGGCAAGAAATATACATGGAAGCGTTTAAGGTATGTGCCACAATTTGGTCTATGTGCAGGACAAAAACAATTCTCTTATAAGTTTTTCTCAAGCAAACTTCAGGCAATCTAGATCTACTGTTATTGTCCATGCAATTATAAATTTTGTCTAACTTTATGCAGTTTATATAGAAATATTGGTTCCTATAGCTGCTTTACCCTGTACAGAACAACCATTTGAAGATTAAACAGTATATGTCATTCATTCCACTAAACTATGATTTTTAACCGAAGAAACATTCATTGAACTCAAATTTTAGATTAAAAGTAGGGAATAGGGAGTTTAAGATTGGGCTAGTATCACGTGAAAACTTAAATTGTATTTATTTCCTCATAAAGGAATATTCATACCATGCAATGGTATGTAGAATGCATAGGTTAATGTATAGTCAAGTAGTGAACAGTCACAGTATAGTAATTGTTGTAGTATAATAATGTTGTATAATAATCAGGTTTTAGACTGAGCACTGCCATTTTGCTAGCATAATACATATGCAATACATTACATAAACAGTGTCTTTTATAAACATAAAAGAAAATGAAACAGTATTATACATTGTATATAAATAATAAGATAATGTAAATATATGAATTGAGAAACATTTAAAGAAATGGCTTCATTCTTCCTGAAATTATGTTTTGTGAGTTTCTTTTCCTATTTTGTTAGGAGTTTGCATTTGCAACACATGCACATATTTCAGCTTCTGTATTTGTAGATGCGAAAGATTTCAGGGAAATGGTAATTTTGACTTATTTTCAAAGCTACATTCTTTTAAATGCCTTTATATATTGCTACACAGCCTTTTCATAATAACTTTTTGCATCCAACATTTCCAGTTGATCATTTATCTGCTTGAGACCCAACTCAAAGTAAATGAATCCAGACAGGTGACCGTCTTCTGAGAAATCCTGAGGAAAACGAACGTGGGTTTCCTTTTCTTTCATATGCACAACTGAAAAGGCACAGTGGTCAGAAGGGGTCCCAAAGCTATGACAAAAGTCAGATTTGTTTTACAGGAATTAAGTCAGCCTCCAGTTCAGGGGAAGCCTCCAGTTCAGCATTATGCAAGCTGAACTGCCACAAACTAGCCTGCTTAAAATGAAAGCCAGCTCATTGAAAGTGATACTAAAAATTTTTATCAATAATTTTAGATTTATAAGAATCTTGTCCAGTTTTCAAGGATGACTTGGGTACTTTGGATTTTATTTCACAAAAAGTTACCGGGAAGGGTATATCTTGAATGTAGGTCTGGCTGTCTTCTTGAGTTTCATCCCCTTTGCCTTTTGTGGGCACCTTTTAAAATGCCATGAATCCAGGCTTTTTTCTTTTTTTTTTTTTCATCCAGAAGTATGAAACCTTTGTTACAAAACATGATTTTGAGTATCTGTCCTCTTGCCAGTTTCGGGGTGTAGAAACTGGTATTAAGTTAACAATACCAAACCCCAGAATTGGAGCGGTTTCATCTTTTGGAACTAGTGGAAATAAAGGCTGCAGACAAAAATGTTTAGCATCATCATGTTTTATACTCCTTGCCTTGTTGGCAATAAAATAATGCTGCAAAGGGGGAATCTAGAAAGAGCGATCAGACTTATATTGTGATACCTCGCCAGATAAAAGCTGTACAAAGGGACATTCTCACAGTTTGGCTTTGGCCACCATGGACCCTGAGAGCTTCCTCCCTTAGTCTTCACCACTAAATCAACTTGACTCTTGATACAAATGCACCTTTGAGTCCTCTCCACGCCTGAGATGTTCTTCCGCCCCATCGTACGCATCTCCTGGTGGGCACTGCTCTCAGCACGGTGCAACTTTTAGCTGCAGACACTGCTCTTGCCCCAACCCAGGAACAGGGCAGGTCCAAGCCGGGCCGAGTGGAAGAGTTACCTCAAACGTAGGTAACTTGATACAGGCATGACAGTGCGTAGTTGGGTTGGAAAGGGGTCTTGGATACTTTTTACAATTTTTTAATCTGCGGTTTGAAAACTCAGTGCTGGTAATCACATCTTCACTTTTCTATAGGATAAGAATATCAAAGCCATCAAAAAAAAAATATGATATTAGTAATTGATATGCACAGGAAGAATATATATATATATATATTTTGCCATCTGTGAGTATTAATGAAGCATAAATCTAACATATTAAGCCATATTACCAAACCACATAAACAGGACAAGTTTTAAAGTTCACCTAAAGGGCAAATTAGATTGGCATCTACTCTTATGTTCAGGTTAAATTCTTGAGCTTTTATAAATTCTGGGTTGGGGGTTTATTTTCTTATTTTTATGTAATTGAATTTCTCCCAGTTTCCAGTACCAAAGGATTACACATTATTATTTGAAATAATCTTACTTTGCAGACAAGCGGTACATTTTCCTTCAACATATAAAACCCAAACATTACTGGCATAGTAAATATGTATGTTTCAGAACAGGAAGAAAAGGAAAATGAATACCAGCTAGAATATTTACAATAAGAACTGTTTAAAGAAAAAATGTGTTTGATCTTTGGCAAGTTCCCTGACTTTGAACTGACACTAGACAAATGATTATGGAGGGAAGATTCATGAATAGCTACTCCTCCACTTGTGGGCTCTTACATTTGACTGTGCAGCCAGCATTCCTGACCAGGGAATATCTTTGCTCCCACATATGTTACTAAGGTCAATTATTTTTGGTACGTTAGGACAGAAAGGGGAGATGGGGGAACGCTTTTCAAGCAATGCAGCCTCAATTAATTTAAAACACATAGTAATGGGCTCTAAAATAACAGCATTTTAACCAGTGAGTTCATTAAACATTTTCTCAAATGCATAACCATTATTTTGCTTGGTCAGATGTTTTCTCAAAGGAGAGTTCATTCATTTTAAGTGCTTAAAATATATGATGAATGAACCAATTTGCTTTTTTATTTACATTTTACCATGGATAATATTTTATTAAAAATACCACCACAAAGCAGCAGAGTACAGCTGTAATCAGTGTTTAGTTTTCAGGGCAAAGATTTCTTTAAATGTAAAGAAAATAGAATAAGTTAGGTTACGTCTGCAAATGAGCTACCCCAAGCACTGATATATAGATGCTACCATAATTAGTTTTGGAAATTGTTGTAGCATACACCTAAGATTATAAAATAATTATATGTGTGGTAAGCCATTACACTAAAGGATATTCAGGGATATGGGTTATTGCTCTTGAATAGCAGTTTTGCCAGGACTAACTTCACCAGCACAATGCAGACATCTTAGCAATGAGCTTAATGTGCAAGGCTGTAAATAAATTTAAGGAGCAATTGCAGAAAAATAAAGGAGGGTTGGACCGCTGCAAGACAAATGTGATGTAGCAACTCATCTGCTGTAACAGATCTAGATGAGCACATGTGTAACAGATGAGGAGTCAAGTACTCCAAGCACTGTTTCCCACATTCAATGTTTTCTGTAGGACCCTGGGCAGCTCACCTAACCCTGAGTCTTCATTCTCTTTCAAAATTCCCGTAGCAAAATTCACCTGCCCACTGAAAGAGCTTTGCAGACCTCACAGAACTATCAAAATATAATTTCTAAGATTTCAAATATTAGTGGAGAGTGCCAGGTAGGGGGAAAGCAAGAAGTGCTCTTTCAGTGCAAAAGAATCACATCTTAGTGTGCACGGGTAGGTTTGTATATCTACACACATGCATCAGTGAAAGTGACAGCAGTACTCAAACAATTGCATTGACACCTCACCAACATCTGAGATTTATTGACCAAAAATACTCCTGGATGACCTGCCCTGAAAATGGAGAACAAGACCATCACCCTATGCATTTCACAGCTCCACCACGTCCATTACTCTTTGTAAGCCAACACTTCACTAATGCTTATTTTATCATACCTCTTCCTTTATTTCTGCAAGGCAGTAAGTAAAAACACTGGCTTTGCAGCAATTCAAAGTATCTCAGCTTGCACCACTTGGATCTTCAAGCAGGTATGTGAATGCATTTTTTCTTCTTAATGCAAATCTTTCCTATGTTGCTGCTCTTAATAAATAGTAATTACTTTGGACAGAACAAAACTCAGTCCTTCCTTGGCTTGAGAGGTAGAGTCCCTCTTCTCAGTCCTTAAACAACTTAGCTCTGTATGACTATTTGACTTACTTAAACTAGATAAAGTTCCTGTGTAGATGAACGCCCTATGTAAAACTAAGCATAACTCAGAGTTTCAGCAAGTGCATTTTGAGAGTGTACGAAGGATTTAAATGGGGGAACAGACCTTGTGCTGAGCCTCTAGAAGGGGCTGAATTGTAGCTTACACATTAGGATACCTTGCAGACAGGAGAAGGTAGATCCTTGAAACAAAAAATAAATAAATACAAATTTAAATGAACAGATCTAGAATTAAGACAGCCTACCAGAATTAACTACATCTGCAAAATCAGATCCCTGTGGTGTTCTCCATATTACAGAGCTTGATAGTTAAATGACATGATGTACAAATAAGACATACCTATTATGCTGTAGATGCTAGAGTAACAGCTGTCTGCTGCTAGGACTGGACCTAGCAAATACCAGGGTGGTCAAGTAAGTTAGATGGAATCTGACAGGGACTCAAATAATTAATTAAACAATGCAATAATACATAATGGGGACATAATTGCCTTTATTACACAGTAATAAGTTCTGGGAAGAGATAAGATTATTGCAGAAATACGCTGTCCCTTTTGTATTTATTTTTTGAATGAGCAGACTAGGTAAAAACCCCGTGCGTTTTGTTGACTTTGAGTGCTGACGAAACCCAGAAGTTACGACTTTCAGACTAGTATAAGAACGCTCCTGTATTAATCACGATTTTTGGCACTTCTGTGCATGAATTAGTGCAACTATGGACTACCACGTTACTCATATTTATTAATATAAGGTTATGGGCCATCCAAGAGACATCCAATTGCTCTAATTTACCACACATTTTGATCTCTCTATTGGCCCTTCCAAGCCTGCAAAACCCTTAAAGTCCTATACTACTTTCTGCAGCAGTTTCAGAGAAGCGCAGGGAATTTTGGTCAGCTCGGCAGACTAAGTGCAATTACTGGTATATTAGAGCAACTGCTGAGTTTTTAACTGCTGCTGCCTCGCTGAAATGGAGACACGTCCACTGTGTCAAAGGTTGTGCAGACAGCTGATGTTTGTTGCATGTACATCTGCAGACAAAAATAGCAGGCATAAAGAAGGATGGGATTTCCACAGAAATTCATACTAATGACAATAGGGATCAAGATTCCCCTCCAGATGGTCTAGAGTTTTAAAATACAGCTTCCGGTTTTCAAAGCATTAATGCGATCAAGTTACTCTTACCTTCAAGCAAAAAGGAGGTGTCTATCACAGAGGGAAGCAGGATCAGGCTGAGACCTCTGAAGAAGCATCATGCCGTGGTGAGCTGGGCAGCTGCACAAGGCATTATTCTTAAAGCTCTCTTCAGATTATACATATACTTCAGGTGTATATGTCATGTATACATTGTGTACACACAGGTACATTTTTGCCAGTGTTTGGGTACCTCAGCTAAGTATTTGCTCCCCTTAAGCAAAGATAAAAGTGGATTCTGCAAGGTCTATTTTTAATATTATTTTTAACTCTCTACCTTCAGACATCATTTCAGTCCCTCTACTTAAGCAGAGACTTCTTACTTCTTTTATGTTCAATAATTCAGAGTATCATATTTATGTACTTCTTGAAGGCACCTTGAATTGCTTATCAAAAAAGAGGGAAAAAACCTCAGAGGAAAAAAAATTCCAAGAACTAAGAAAAAAAAAATCTCTTTCAGCTGAGAAGGGCAAGTGAGCAGCAGCTTTGTTTGATCAGCATTTACTTTAAGAAAGTTGGCAGACATCAAACCCCTGTTGTAGCGAGCTAATTATAGAAGAGCGAGAACCATCATCTAAGAGGAGAGGGACTGACCAACATACGTGGCTGCTGCATGCAGTGCCAGAGACCAAGCACAAATCACAGTGCCCCCAAAGACTTCTATGAACATGAAACAAAAGAGGTGCCAAGTTATTCTTTCGTGATTACAGAAATAATTGGGGCAGCTATCAAAAAAGCGAGAAAGGCATTCAATAATTAGTCATATGCGCCTAGAACAATATGATTCAATGTAAGAAAAATGTTGCTCCATGTGGTGCTATGCACCAGGATAGCTCCTGCAGGAAAATGTCACGATCAACAGTACAAATGTCTAAAGATTAATCCAGCAGCAAAACAGAAACAATCTGCAGACGCCAAATAGGCAGAGGTCGGTGCAACCCTATGGAAGGGTTTAATGCTGCCTCTGCAGCGTAAGCTATATGTGGAGACTAATATATTTACATATAAACAGGATGACTACATGTAAAGATCACATAAGTAAATTTTATACATTATGCTGCAAATGTCATGCGGGAAATATACTCTCTGATTGATATGCAGAATGTTTGCCAGAACAGTGACAGCCAAAGTAAGTTCAAAGTCATAGGAAATGTTGTCATCAGCCTACTGTAAAAATGTACAATTACTTGCTATTCTCTTTCTGTTTAAAGGTGACTACTACCATCTTTTTCCCTAGGCTACTTGTTCACTGTAGCTTATTATCATTACAAAGTATTATAATGGATTAGCTTTTCCATATTGTGTTCATATTGGGAAGGGCATGTTTCCGACAGCACACTGACAAGGTTTTTGAAAAGGCATTTATTCCCCCACTAAAAATTACCAGGCAGCTTGTTTTCAAGAATAAAAATCTTTAAATTGCATGCTTGCAAATTCCTTTTTACCGATAATTCATTTCATATAAAGAAATCAGAAAGAAGAAGCGAGCAGTATCTAATTAATATCTCCTAATGCCCAACTAATGTCAAGCATGACTCCAATTTATAACCGAACTATATTTTTACATTGAAAAATTCAATTACATTTACTGACAGACTTTGAAATGCCACATTATTTATATTGGCAAACTTTGCAGTCGCTCAGTATATTTATTAACATTCTTTCCACAGAATAAAGTGTATATACAATACAGATCACTGCATTCTTCATTTTTTAATCTTTCAAAGTGATATGTACATCTGCTGGAGTAGGATGGAGCTGCCTCATTGCTGGATATCCAAAAGACCAAATAGAGCCAGCAGTTAATTTGCCCTCCCTTTTGATTCTCCAGGCAAAACAAGGTAACCTTGACATTTCTTTTCCTTCTCTCCCTCCCTCCCTCTTTCCCTCTTTCCCTCATTCCCCTTCTCTCCTGCTCTTTTTCTCGCACACACCCCCACGCTGCACTCTGTGCACACATCAACAATTTTGAGCTGTGAAGAGGTTCAATTGCCACCTTAGTGACTCACTTATAATGCACAAATCATTTACTAGGATAGCTTGAGGACATGACAATGACAGAGAGACATCTGTTGGGTGGATGGGATGAAAAAAAAAAAAGGGGAGGGGGAGAAAAAAAAAAAAAGAAAAAGAGGTTATTCACAGCTGGTACATTAGCCATGCTAGCCACTAGGCCACCACAGTGTCCTAGTCCTACAGCTTCTCTCTCCTCCTTTCTGCCTGCTCCCTGCTGTCAGCTGCCAAAAGATATCTGTTCTCACCCTTTGCTGAATGAAAAGGTGCTAATGCATGACTTCAGGATATGTCAGAACATACAGTACTTACAAGTGTTTGGAGATGCAGCCAACCTGACCATGGGGAAAAGAAATGAGTAACTAAAGAGTGATTTTCTTGAAAAAGAATGACTAGAAAAATAGTGAGGGGGCTATTCCTTTTTCTAGCTGTGCCAGGCAGGACAGGTTTTTGTCTTCTTGATGCTCATCTGCATTTCTTGTAGAGTACTAAATATCCTACCAAATGTTCAAAAACTGGGCTGAGTTTTCTTTTGCCTACAATTTCTGCACTAGCTGAACTTAAAAATACATCCCCAAAGGAAGAAGAAATACAGAATAGCTAGAAGACTCGGACTATATACACCAAAATAAACGGCTTTAAGAACGGCTTTTTTCTTCTAATTTAAAGAGACAGAAAATAATAGATTAAGGGAGGGGTTTGAATAAATTGTGATTAAAATCAATCATCTTAGCTGTTTGTATAGCAAAACTGCCAGAGAGCAACAGATACCCCGAGTATTCAAGCAGCAATCTCTTCTCCAGTTATACCATGTCTGTGGTCTGCACCCACTGGCATGAAGCTCAAGAGGCAGAGGGGACCAGTACGTATCTTCAGCATGCCAGTAGGCTTCTGGAGGGTTTATTTTCTCAAAGGAGTCTCCTGGTCAAGGTGGCATGGGGCAGTTTTAAAACGACTTTAAAACTCTGCACTACAAACCTTTAAAAAATCTGCAGTGATAGCAGTGGGGACAATTTCTGCTGTCTACATGGTAAAATAGCCATAGCCTTGTACATTTTTTTACATAGCATGGCACTAAAAAACCCCGACAAACCTAATCAAATGTTCTAGGGCATGGAGAAAATACTGGTTATTTTCTGCAGTGAGAGAAAGAGATTTTTTAATGACAGTAAGAGATCCTAATATTAATACCAGCAGAAATGAAGGTCATGCAAACATTTCAAAAGACATTGCATAACCAAGCACTAACGACCCCAACAACACACACTCCTGAAATCAGTACACAAAATAAAGAGATGTCCCAAAGTGACCCGGGCATGCACCGGTTTTTCAGAGCCGTCTAATACCTTGCACAGGCTGCTGCTAAGAGTTAAACACCTCAGTGGTGTCCCTGGGTCACCTTTGAAAGTGATACTTCAGCAGTTGTCTGTGCATTGTGGGCTTGCTGAAGGAGAAAGGGAACAAGGCAGGGAGGAAGAAAAGAGTCTCTTTCCTTACTTGAAGAGCAAAAACCAATCTTCTTGAAAATAAAATGTTTCCTAGCCTGACTATGTTAAAAATATAAAAAGAAGGAATTATTGCCTGCCTTGCGTAGCAGTTCAATTCCAGGATTTTACCTTCCTGGAACACATGAGAAGACCAGCAAGAAAAACATACAGTTTCTCTCTCGAAGAAAAAAATATTTCCCGATTCACTAGATAACTGCAGTAACCTTGCAGCTTTTTCTTAAAATAGTCAAAAAACTCCCAAAGGTCTAAATCAGTCCCAGACCCAAGTGGGCATAGCTCCCACCGACCCCCTGTGTATTATGCCATACTAAGCTGCACATTTGAACTGTTCCTGAAATTTCTGTTCATTTGCCAAGTTAGTCTGCATGTTCAAATTCTCAGCAGTGCAGATACAACATGTATAAGTGTACACACATTCATTTTGTTCATCTGATGGGGTAACACTGCTCCTACAGCAGCAATTGTCTATCTATCTTCAAAAAATTTGGACTATCTGGACTGAAAACTTTCCTTCACTGATAGGTGGTGAAGAGCACTAAAATTTCCTGGATTTTACTCATCGGGTCCTATTTCAATAATGTATACTGTGGGGCAGATTTTTCTTCACTGTGAATCTGCTTCTGAAAAAAGATATCTATAGAACATTAGAAAATTAATTCAACAAAAAGGACCAAAATGCGGAGTTTTTACTTTTTCTTTTTCTTTTTTTTCTTTTTTTTTTTTTTTTGAGCAGAGGCTTTAATGGTCCAAATAATATTTCCTATTGAATACATGCAGCAGAAAAATGGGAATGGATCTGGTCCAATACTGGGTTTTTCAGAAGAGGTTGATTCTAACATGGACTTGTTTGGACTGATCAAAGGAATAATTTGTGTCAGATTCTTTCTGCCTATCTCCATATATCCACTTTAAAGTTTTACACAAACACTCTAGTGTCAAGTAGCAAAAGTATGTATTTATAGAAAAGTGATACTTCATAAATATAGGATAATGTTACTATCCCCATGTTACACAGACACAGAAATCAGTAATTTTCCTCTCCACTGTTCATTAATACTAGAGAAATAAGAAATAGGACTGCCACTGGGCAAAATTAAAAACAAAGGAAGAGAAAATATGTATTTTTTCACCCTTTTGATACGTCCCTTTCTGTTACATACTGCCTATGTGTACAAGTCCATTTTCATGTCAATTTTTAGTTTCCTTTTAGTTGAGGGGACAGTTCAGTACTATTCTATTTTTAATTGTTATCACAGTTAGCAGGGGAAGGAAAAGTTTCTTAGTCATTGGATGTTTTAGCTTCTTTCTTTTCTGATTTTCTAATCAATTATTGTTTCACTTCAACAAAAATTCTACTGGCACAAGCAACATAATGCACACAGATGATAATGAAAATAGAGTTCAACTCTGGCCCTACACCACAAGTGAAATTTAATATAATAGTTGTACTTTCATTACTATTTGTGATAACAAATGACCTCGAATGTTTATTAAAATTCAGAACTGGCAAATCTTGCCAAAAAGAAATCTTGGTTGAAGAAAATATCTTGACTTTTGCTAGTCAAAACTTAGCTGGAGCACAGTGGTAATCTTGTCAAAAAGGCAAAAATGCCGTTCACTAATCCTGTGGCTAAAACACACAGAAAAGAATCCTGATCACCAGAACCGGAGTTCGGACCTGCCACACTCCAAGTAATCAATTTCTGCAAGTCTTTCACAATTTCCTTCTGCAGAGACAATTGTCAGAGGCTGAGCTTCACACAGTCAGATCCTTAATTTTGACTGTTTAAATGAATTTTTTTTTGTACAGTGAAGGCATCTTACTCTAAACATTATGATACAACACATCTCCCTAGGTGGAAAAAATAAATCTACATGCCAAATGCAATACCAAAACTCTGCTTTATGTGCAACTGAAAGCCAGAGATGAGCTTTGCAGCAATTTCAGTTAGCATTATATAGTTCAGCGTTAGCTCCAGATGTTTCCAAGTAGTAGAAGCAATTAACATGCTGAACTGCCTGCTTTGGCACTGACACCCTCAACCCAAGCATCGCTCCGTCTGTGTTTGCAGTTTCTCTGCACCTTCTGAACGTAAAAAGCACAAAGTAGATTTAAGCTTCTAAGTACAGATGCTGATTGTTCCGGGAAGCTCAGAAATTAGCCAGTGACATCAAACCCTGCTTACTGTATTCGCTGAAAACTCCCACGGTGAACATGGGCACATTAAACAGGATTCAGCCTTTCTTATCAGTGCATGCTAACTCAAAGGAAAAATATCCAAGCAATAAAACTTAAATTTAAGTTGTATTGGTCTTTTGAATGCTTGATGGCTTTTCTGCTTCTTTTATTGTGGGGTCTACAAAGATCTCTGTATCCTCATGTTTAGCTAGTTTCAAATGGGCAATGTCAGGATAAAAACAAAAACTAACTGTCAGAAGAAGCCGTTTTAGCCTACATCCAGAGATTTTCCACTAGAGCCTTCTGGCTGTAAAATTATACAGGGTCAGTATGAGTTTCCTCCAGACGCCCAGTTTCTAATCCAATTCTGGCCTAATACTTTATTGTCTCTCTGCAATGCAAAAAGGTTAGCCCTCCCCATTGAAGGCCTGAAAAAAAATTAAAAATCCCTCTTTGTTTCATTTTCTTCAATTAGTTAAGGGGAACATTACCTCTCTGTAGGAGTCTCCCATGACATCCAGAGAAGGAGGAAGATAGTGAAAAGCTAAATAGGCCAAGGGTTCAGCAATCAAGGTTCAGATAATGCATTCTGAAGTGACATTTGGACATACAACAGTCTGAGATCCAGGTCACCACACAATGAGAGGTCACAGCAGCAAGAACATCATGGTGTAGTACTCATTTGGAGCCATTTTACTACCTCTTTGCTATAATTTCTGGAATATACTAGAAATGAATTGTCTGAGAATAAATTTCCAGCTATAATGACCCAGTGCATTTGATATTGACCAATCCACTGTACATTCATTCCATTATGCACTGATTAAGATCTCTGTACAAGAAGTTGATATGAATTTCAGTGGTGACCAGGGTTTTGTGCAAGTTTGTTGCATCTGGAAAAGTTTCTGGAAAAGATATACTGCATATAAACCAGATAAATTTATAATCTCCGAGTATAACAATGAGTATCTTTTGACATTAGATTGTTTTGTCATGGTCAATTACAACTTCTGTCTCTGGAAAAGTTTCCTGCAGGAAGTCATCTCTGAACTCATACCAATGGCCCAGAGGGTCTAGACCAGAAGTTCATGTGAAAAGTAATGAGGTTTGTTTAAGAAAAGGATCAGTTCAAATTAGATAAAACAAATGAAGAAGGTGCATAAAAAGACACATCTGAGTATGCACAAGTAATTAATGCTAAGCAGCCAAGGAACTTTTAGATTAATATGGGAGATACCTACTAAGTTTAGCTTCTTGCATGACTAGTTATTCCTGTAAAAATTGTAGATTGGATTGTTATCTTGGATTTTTTGATATCAAAATCTCATACTGCAAAGTTTTTAGATTTAGTTTGTAGATTTGGATTCTACCATCTAGAGAAACAAATTCAATGCTTGAGATGGACAAATATTAGTACTAAAATTCTAGAAGTCTGGCTCTAAACAAGACTAAGATTTCTGGATCAAGGACAATACCTAGAAACATCTTGAAAGGCAAGACTGCTGTTTCGCACTAAACCACCTGTAAAGCTCCTATTTCCTAGTAACTGTTCACCCCTAATCAGTGCTATGTCTGCACACGAAAAGGACAAAATACATACAACTATATCTTTCCAATCAAGGAAGAAATGTGGCTATTGTTATTCACTATATTTAAAAAAATAAATTGACATAGAAAGTTGGGGGTTTTCCCCTATGAAGTTTTTCATCCATCTATACTGCACTCTGCTACCTGAAATTAAACATGTATTCTACTTTGGCTGAATAACAGCTTTGCAACTGGAACCTAATTAACAATTTTGCTACTGACATTTTGAGGAGAAACATTTCATTAAATATCTCTGGCTCTAAGTAGGCCTAAAATCCAGATTTTGGAGTATAATTGAACAGGAAATAATTTTTCCTTTCTGGGAAAATACAATCTTTATGAAAAAATAAAAATCCCATCCTTAATCACACAAGAAGTAAACCTGTTAGATTTTGTTTAAAACAAATTGAAAAGAATGATGGTAGTTTGAGTGAATTCAAACATATAATTTTTTTAGGATTACGTTTGTAATGTCAGCTTTGAATTTTTATCACTTTTACAAGAGCTATTGGCTCTATATTTTTATTCTATAAAGTCATAAATGGGGTAGTTCAACAACCTCAAAACTGTTTTTGTAATACTTATCAAAACACTGAGAAAATGGTTTCAAAATATTGAAAAATCTGTTAAAAGTTTTCACTTCCATAGCTGTTGATTTGATGAACTGTCATTTTCAGAATCCTTTTTTTTCTTTTACCCATACACTCTAATCTTGACTGGTTTTGGTAGGGTTTTTTTGATAGCAAAGTCATGTACTTTATTCTTCTAAAGTATATGCTGCAGCTGCCTATTCCTATATTAGTAAAATCTGTTCCTATTGCATGTGAATGAAATTGGTTGTCATTCATCTTTGCATAGAAAGTGGTGAGCAGAAGACAGAAAGCCAAATTCCCAAGGTTTGCGTAGTTCTCCTAGTCAACACATATGCTATTTCCTAGTAGAAGAATGGCCAGTGGTAAAAAAAGTAGGTAAGTCACACTGAATTTGATTAAGGCTTGAGGGTGTGAAAAATTAATTTAAAATCCCCACATTTGTGTAATATATCCAAAAAATACCAATCATTCCAGTTACAGAAAATAAGCTCTTAATTAGGTGAGAGTGTAGTCAACAGGAATTAAATCAGTAAAGTGTTTTTATAATGCAATAAATGAAGACATTTCTTCCCCCTGTTTCCCCTCCACTTCTTTCTTCTACCACTCTTTATCTTTAACTGAACTGCTTATTCTCTTTGCTCACAGTCAACCCGATTTCTTTATATATGCAACCTTCAGGTTAAATGGGAACGAGACTAATTAATTACCATGCTTGATTTTCAATCTTTAGTGTCTTCCAATGAAATATGATAACTGGCATTGATATATGGTTTGCTGGCTATATTAGCCACCTTTCTATTTCACTGTATCCTTTTATATTAATTACGCCTCTAACCTAATATTTTATTCATGTATGAAGACTTTTTGCATCACTGCCTCTTCTCAATAATAAAAATAATAAAAAAAAATGTTGGTTAAACTTTTTCAGCATCTATGGGATAAAGAAACAGGGCTGACTCCTGAAACAATTTCTGTCTACTGACAGAAGGTATTAAAAATATCCCCATTTAAGAACTGAGGCCTCCCACCCTCTTCAAAATAATGATGTGAGCATATGCATGACAAAAATGCATAATAACTTTATAATTGAAGAAGGCTCTGGATTTGATTATTACAGAACATTTAGGACGTCAGAGGGATGCAGTTATGATGCTGAATAAGCTTATAGAGAAAAAGTGTTAGATGAGAGTAATTCCTGCTCATTTGGTTTTTTTATCTTTGCAAGTCAGTCTTGGTAACGGCTACAAATTCTGTTGCCAGTCTGCAAAAAATGGAGAAAAATCCATAGTTTATAACTTCACACCACTGTAAATCCCATCGATGCCACTAGGTGTGGAACAACACTCAGGATTTACAGACCCCTGTTTGAAGGATGCCTGCAAGCGTTTATGAAGAGGGTACAGGAATTGGATTTTGCCTCCAAGTATTCTATTTGGGGATTGTTTTATCTGGGGGTTTCTGTTTTTTGGGGTTTTTTGTTGTTTTTTATTTTTTCCTCCCCTCAGCAATGTTTGTGATAATGGACAGGACTGAATCCCAACAGCAGACAAGAAAAGCATGGAGTACTTTACTCATGAGGCTGAAGTAACAAATACTGAAGCTTGATCCTGTGCAAGAGACATAGAGCAAAAAATAAAGCCCCTGTCTTTGTGAACTTGCACAAAGACCAGACAGTTGGCAATACAAAGGAAACTGACTGGTTGCACTATTTTCCAGCCTTTCAGGAAAAAATGATCTGCTATTTTGGTTGGCAAATTTAGACAGTCTTTAGCATGATTTGTTACAGATACAAGGCTTGTGAAAGCACACTTTTTATTTGAGCATACACATTGAGACAGAGAGGAGAAAAAACACATTTAAAAATAATTATTTCCTAGCAGCTTAATAAAAACAGGTGGAGAGAGAGATTAGGTACTCCAGATTTCTTTAAAGCTCATCAGGACTTGCACCTTTTGGATAGCAAGATCAATAGACTGCAAAACATAAATTTGTAGGAAATGGGACTCATAGACGCTGGTACTTCTGAAACCAGTTATTCAGGTGGTACCAAAGTACTCTTGGTCACTCACTGAAGTTAACTCTGTATGAAAACACTTTCCTCCAAACAGTGTACAACCTAGGTATGTTGGAAAGAGGCTGAGAAGATGCATATTTTGAAAAGGGTAGGGCTGAGATCTAAGTGTGACAACAGCTTCTTCCTCAACTTCTATGTATTTCCACAGACTGCAGACGTGAGGTGAGGGAAAGGGGTGGTATAACAGGAGAAGAGGACAGTAACTGCCTTCACAAATTCCTGCTTTCTCTCCCCACCCTTGAAGAGGGATGTTATGAAGCCAGTAGAGAAGAAATAAGATCAAAACTACACTACATCACAGTAAAGTAGTACAAACATCTTCATTACTACTACTTACTGGTCAAATCTATACACCAAGAAGAAGCAAGTTTGCCTCTCTCAATTCCTAAATTCTGACACTCAAGTATAAAAAAAACATTTAAATCCTATCTTCACCCAGTCTCCTTCCCCTCTCTTTGGATGTGGATGTTTTGCTTTGCGAACTATTATAAACATAACACTTAAACTTTCTTAGCAGCATCTGTTATTTTCAGTTAGAACTGAGTGAGAACAAATAAAAAGAATTTTCTATTGTCTTCAGATGAAAGAAGGTTTGTATGTGTGGGTTAGTACTGATGATTGCATGAATGCAGATGCAGTGTTACATTTGATTGGTAATTAAAGTCAAGTACCCCCAAGTTTAGGCAAAACCCAAATAGCTAATTACAGGTTTTATACTACAAAACAATTGTAGTATCAAAAGACCCCTCAGGGAAAATATAAATCTACAGGGATTTTTTTTTTTTCTTCCCAAATTCTGTAGTAGATTCTCTGGGTTCTGTGGAAATGTAATTGGAAAGAAGAGAGAAAGACAAAGACAGCGCTCCTGCTTGACTCCATCTGTTCTCATACTGCTACTCCACTTCTCTTCATCTACCACTCAGTCACCTTCACGACACCAGGTTTTGGAAATTTAAAAGCAACTACATTCTCCAATTCCTATTTCTTAGACCTGGTCTTTGCAGCCACACCTGGAAGGAATGACAGTAGAAGAGCGATAGAAATAATCGGCAGTAGTCAAAGGGTAGGTGTTTTTCTTTCTTTCCCCCAGAACACCACAATTTGCACCCCATTTTTGTTAACAGATTGAGTAAAGAGGGACAGATCTTCCTCCTTCTGCCTCCTTGTCTGACCTGGGTCCCTTTTATGTCTTTTGCCCCAGTTTTTATTGTATTGATGTTATGTGTACAATGAGACAGATCTTGATCCTATGGAAATACAAATATTAGGTGGTAGCTCTGGGATGCAAATTGTATTCAGGCCCTGGATGGGAAGAGCAGTAAAATGAGCAGACCTAGGTCACCCATTCCTTGCTTTGAAGCCCCTGTTTGACCCTGAATTGTCTCCTTGGCTTCACTCTTCTTCCCTCGGTTTATGTTGCTGAACTGCAGCAGGCTTTACTGGTGCTCCTAATGGTTACCTGTCCCTTTCTCTTTTTCTGTAGCATAATCCCCAAGAACATGCAAAGGATAGCTGTGCAATAGTTAAGTTTTGAAATCAGACTTATTGCAAGGAAAAAAAGAAAGAATGAACAGCCCACATAATCTTACTATTTCTTTACACCTGCAACACGAATGACAGATGTCAATAAATGAAACCTCCTTTACCACTCAGTAATACAGACTTGATTCAACATTCTTACAGAGGGGCCTTTTAAAAATTTAATGGCAAAAATAATATTTTCTAAAGGCCCAAATTCTCCCTGAAAGCTAAAGAGTCCTTGAATCTTAGAACACCCCAAATCCCCTCAAAACCCAAGAGTTCATAGTAAAGTGCAATAGATAAGCATTCAACATATGTTGTGAGTCCACAAGATACTGTTTCTTAAACATTGGTGAGCAAATAAAGGCAAATGATTGGATTTAAAAATACACCACCTTGTTTGCTTGTGTTGAAGTGTTTTGGGTTTTCCTCTTACCCAGAACTTCTAAAAAAAATTTTATGGCCAGATGCTAAAGTTGAAATCAGGATGTTTTCACACTTTTCCTTCTAATAGTATTATTCTTTATATGTGCTACCAAACAGCTTAAATAAAATACTCCCCCCCCCCCCCCCCCCCCCCAATATAAAATAAATCTTCCTCTGGGTGCTTTATCTGGAAGTATATAAGTGAATTAGTATGTTAAAAAATAAACCTTTCATAAAGCAATGTCTTTTTTTCCCTACCATTATGAAAGCTTCAGCAGAAATTATTGTCCCTAGCCATGGAGGAATTTGTCCAGATTCCCTGTGATGAGCTTGACTGGGGCCTATGTTGTGGAGAATGGTACTAAATGGATATAGGTTTTGATAATACAAAATGGATAAATAATGTGCATTGTCTTTGTAGGTAAGATTATATGACATATACTAATCATTTATGATGATAGAGAAGTTAAAACACGTCATAATGTGTGCAATGCAATGAATGAGAGATGGCAACATAGCTCAGTGAACAGACTAAGAAAACCAGAACAACTTTGGGAACGATTTGAGGTTTCTGCAGGTGACTGCAGTGAAGCTACTGTGTTACTGCAGGCAAACCGTCTAGTGTACTTCCACCTCAGTTTCTTTGTAGGATATTGTTAATAGCCACGTGTGTAAAGCACTTGAGATCCTTGGAAGAAAGATGTATTGTCAGTTCAAGGAACACGATTATCACCAACCGTTAAGAGTTGTTAAATCTTTAATACATCTTGGCTGATCATTTTGCATCAACATGATTCCAAATATCTGGGGTAATAGGTGGGTCTTTTTGAGACATCTGATCAATGCTGGATATGCAGCAGGCTTGACTGAATCTGGTGTGAAAGTAATCACTTACAAACACTCAGTGTTGAAATGAATTACTGGGTGTCATTCTCTATTAACCTAACAGTTAAATTTGGACAAAAATATACATAAAAATGAAATAAAACAATTAGGTAACACTTTAAGTGGTTCATTATTATTAATTCATTTAGTATTCATTGTAACTGTGCTGGTCATAATGAATTCATTTGATATTAATGTGGATGTTCTGCAGCAATTTCATTGTAATGCAGTTTTAATTCATGTGCCATTAAAATAAAGCATTGTCAAAATTTATATTTATTATCCTAAGTGCATAATTTCTTATTTTCAGGACCAGGGAATTACCGGTTTTGTTTCCTCCAAAGTTAACTTCGTATTTTCATCAGGAGATCCTTGATGCTAAGCAGATTAATTTCTTTTCCACTGTTAAGTATACTTTTTTCTATACCTTAAAGCAACACATACAGCATAGCCATGCTACTTTATTTAAAGATTTTAGGCTGTATGCAGTCACAGTCTGTAAAACACTTAAAAAGTTTGGGAGGAGATGCTTGAACATAAACTTAGTTATATATCCCAAGTAACAAATCATGCACAATGACTTAATTTTTAAAAAAATTTGGTTTAACTAGTAATTAATGGTAACTTCTCCTACAGACAGTTATACGGAACAATAATATTATAAGCAACATGGGAGGTGTTAGATCTGTTCAATAGTTTAAAATTTAATGGAATCAGAATTCCTATATGTTTTAGTTTCTAAGAACATGAAAGTATAGTTATTTGCAGTTGAAACAGAACACATGCTAAGTACTTTAAGGGATGAACAAGTGATTTTTAGACGAACTGATAACCAGAAATATATTTTACTTTCCACACAATCCTCCCAAAAGACACAAAATATTATTTAATACATTTAACACAATGATCAACTATTGAATGTTGCTCAAAAAATGTTAATTTTCAAGAAGAAATGTTTTATTTAATTTCTAGAAATCAACACAGATTGTGAATTTTAAAAATGGAGTTGGAGATAAAGGGTCTAGGTGCAAGTACCACGCTGCTCCATATATTCAGACATTCAGGTATTCAGACATTTATGATGGTCATATCTAGCCTGTTGCTCCCGGTGGTGATCTCTGATGGCAGCTCTACTTGCTTTCTCTCTCCTTTGCTTCCTCTTTGCCAGCCACAGGGGACTGTCCCTTCAGTCAACATCTGCCAGTTGGGGCCAAATAAAAACTAGGTTTTTTAAAGTTTGTTCCATATCCATCAGCGTTCACTGTAATGTGGCCTGTCACTTGAAACAAATGAATAAAAATAATTCTGAAAACTCAGTTTTTTTCTTTGATTGAACAGTAAGTGAATCGTTTTTAAAATTGTGGTGGTTTGTGTAATCACTGAAGTGGGAAAATTAAAGAGGAATGCAAAATTCTTACAACTGTAAATGTGCTGAGACAGATTAAATAGATGTCACCTAGCCTTAGGGGCAATACTTAGCCTGTAGTTCTTTGGACAGCAAAAAGGTTAAAGACAAAAATGAAGTCGACTGGGGGGAGGAAGGGGAAGCAGGGGTGAGCAAGGGGAAGAGGACAAGGTTAGTCTGTTTTTAATGCTTTAAAGTACTATGCTTTTGATGGGAACATTTGGTGTTCTCAGGCTCTAATGTGAAACCTCTTGACTTCAAAAGCAACCCAGAATGAATATTGGGATATACTAAAGTAACAAAAGGGATTGGCTTCTGCATTTAATTGCATTTTCCACTATTAAAAAATAAATCTGATTTTCCTGTGATAATCAGCCAAACAACTATAAAAGGTTTCCTTTCCTTACATTTTTTTTCATTGCAGTTTTCTACACAAAGTCTTTTTACTATTGATCACAAAAAGAAACATTAAATCTCAAAGGAAGAAAGGTATCATCCAAGGCATACAGAAAATATTTGTAGTTGATCTGGCCTGTAAGGAACAGTGGGCAAGATCAATAAGGTGAAAACTGGAGATGCAACCTTTCTGGTCTCAAAGCCTGACCACTCTTTGTTGGTCCAATAAAAGGTATTGCTTTAATCTACTGTACTTTGTCTACCAAAGAAAAATTAAAAGTTCAAGGTTTAAGCTCCATTTTCCAACTCTTCACATGCTCTAACACTATATAAATAAGTGTACATATGCATGCTTCTGTCTCTGTGTATCTTTTTTCTCTTGTGATACACAATTTTGTAAGATGGTTGCAAATTAACTGTTTACCTTTTTTAGCTTGTTAAATCATAGACACTTACTGTTTAATGGTTTCCTCCCACTCAGACATAGCCTAACAGTTATAGTGTACAATTTTGGTGGGCTGAAAGCCTGGACAATGTGGACTGCTATTTCATGGACGGTAGTTAAATGTGTCCAGAACCTTTGTGAGATTCATTCCTTTGCTATACTCACACCCTGGCTGATTAACTATAGAGTAGTAAACATAACAGAATTTATATATGGAACCAGTCTCTGAAAATAGTATTGTAGGGGAATGTGATCTTTTATAACAGTGATTCTGCAGTGATTTAAGCTTTTGAACTAAAAAGAAAGGAAACTGCATTGAATACTGTGTCTCAGGGAAAGCTAGGGGATATACTATATTTATCCCACCTGTGCTAAGATTTTAGAGTCCTAAACCCTACAAAATGGTTCAGTCACAGTCAAGTATGCTCAACTCACAACAGTGAAAAATGTACAGAAATTGTTGAGAAGTTCCGTATAAGCACAGATGGTCAGACATATCAGAGCCAGAAGTGATATGGAATTGTCCATTGTATACACCCATGAAAATTCAGAGATGGACAAACACCAAAAAGCCACCTTGTCCAAAGAAGAAAGCCAAAACATTACTCATGACAGGAAGAATATGTTGAAATTTTTAGTGTGGGGGGTAAGGGAGAAGACACAGCATTGGTTGAGTGCTTTTGTGATTAAGAGCACTTACCAAGTCAGAAAGGGCGTTTCTAGATGCTTTTGGTCTTGAAGGGTAGCACTTGTATGAGAAAGTCACTCACAACAATGGTATAAGTATTTGGGAGGCACTTTCCAACCCTTCTGTGAAGACAGGAAGAGTGCTGAAGCCAGGTGGAAAATAAGAGAAAACATGACTCTATCCTAATAGAGAATTGAATAACTGACATGGAGATGGTGGAATAAGGGGTCCGGGTCTCTTTCTCCAAAGTACCTCTGCTCTTGTCCAATTAATATTTAGTGTATAAACAGGCTGGCATGCAGCAAACGGAACCACACTTTCTCCTTCTCAGGCTGGAAAACATCAATCTAAAGTGCTGTGAATAGTCCATTGATTATTACTATCGCATGAAGGCATCAGCTGAAATAACCTTATTCACTTCCTTCCACAAATAATACTAATACACATAATAACAATAATAAACACCTTTTCATTCCTTGTATTTTGCTCTATGTTACTGCCTACCCAAAGATGAACATAGACTGGATTTGATTGACGCATACCCCTATATGTTTATACTGCTGATCTACAGGATCTACAAGTGTTCTATCATTCAGGTACCAGGTTTCCAGGACTCCAAAGCACTCTTAAAAACATCATCTGTTTGATTTTGTCCATATTTTTTCTAAAAAGAATATTGCTGCATCACTGAGAATCTGGATACTTCTTTTGGTATTTGAAGACATACACATCCTTCTAGCAAATATAAACAAAAATATGTTGAACTTCATCTGTCACAATGCATAAAGCTTCCTCTCATTATTCATTATGGCAAAAGGTAAGATACAGTATAAACTTCTCATATCATCAGGATCTTTAGGTCAGCTGAGCCCCGGGGTTTAATTTAAAGTATGAGCTGCAAAATGAGCCGCATAACACTTTGAATCACCAATTTAAAGAAATAACCTTTTCTAGAAACAGACCAATTATCCTTGGGTGCTGGGTAGTCTTTTCTTGGCAAATGCATGTATGCACACAAAAGGAGAAAAGCAAGGAAGTCTGCATAAGTTTATATCACTGATTCCTGATGGGTGTTCTATTTAAAACTTTTATTTTTTGGGGGGAGAAGGGGGGATAAATAGAAAGTCTAGTCATTAACATGTTATATTATTAACTTATAATATTCACCAAACTGAAAAACTACAGTTAATATGTTAACATCTAACTACTGACAAGGTAGACTTCTTTTCATTTCCAAAAGAAACAACACAAAGGAACATTTTAACCTTATTTCTGCAATGACTTCTGAAATATTTTGCTAAAATAGCTTACATGCAAATTTACCATAAATCCATTGTTACCAGTTCCTGTAACACAACCTTAAGACCTTGATACATACAAAGTGAGTTTTACAATCGTGTGCAAAAATGAATGCACGGTTGAATGCTTTATTTGCACATGCAGTTATTGTTGTTGTCTTACAGGTCAGAAAGTTCTACAATAAGCAGGAATTCATGTACATGGCTAGCTACTTAAATGTCCCAAACCATGATTTGGCACACAGATAGTAGTTAACACGTTAAAATAAGCATAGAAACTGCTTGTGCGTAAGTGCACTTGAAAATTCAAGACCAGAAGATTATATCTAAACAGTTGATACAAGCCCAACCTGAAAAACTTTGATAGTTTGATGAAAAAAAAAACCCAGTCATGAATGAAACTCTCTCTACAACAAACTCTAGTTTAAGATCAAACCTACACTGATAAGAAAGTTTATACCAGCTCACACCAGCTCACAGAGTGACTGGCTGAAAAAAGAAGGGTATGAAGGAAGACGAGTTCCGTCATCTGCTCAGAAGATTAAGAAAAAATACTAAGCTGTTAATTAATATGCAATGGAAAAGTAAAACATCAAAACCAATAAAAGAAGCTACGGGTACTATACATGTATGAAGGTAGGAAAAAAAATATGCACAACATATAACTGTGGCCAATTCATTCCCAAATGGTACTACATTACTTCCAAATCAATATACTGCCAAAAAGTCAGCCAATGTACAGATTGCAAGATGCGAGAAATGTGAGCTATAATGTGAGACTTGTTAATAACAGCTCTGATGGCAACATTCAGATGATGAGCATCTGCAGGTGATTTAGCCAACTATCTAGCAGGCCTTGCACTAAGAGAATAAAGTGGTCAATTTTGTAAGTAATGAAGGCATGGAGAAGTAAGTGCAATAGTGTCAGTCACAGAAGAAAGGTCTTATGATATGTTATAAATGTTGAAATGAATTTCTATCTCTATGATAAAATATGAAGTTCATCAGATAACTTGCTTTCTATTATAGTTCCTACTTTCTTTTATGCAAGAGGATGACAGTTTCTGCAACTCAATGGAAAGTTTAGTAAGAAGTCAGAAGATGTTTTCTTTTGTTGCAGTGAAGAGTATTTCCTTTTCATCAAGGAACAGTTGTAGTCAGGTGCTGGCTATCCTTATTACAGATGTCTGGAAAACATCTGGATAAAGCTGCCATAGAACTCACAGAATTGTCTGCTATAACAAAGACCAAAATGTTGGCAGAGGTATGTTGATGTAAATGCCAAGGAGAAATGAAAGAACATTTACTTCATAAGACCCAAGATGTAAGTTTAAACTCCAGCTGCTATTGGCTAACAAGGAATTAAGAAATTATATGTAATAGGTCTCATAATGATTCTAGGGTAAGCAATTTTACTGTAATGTGATCTAGCTCTATTAGTAGTACAGAAATTTTGAAAATAAACATCATATACTAGAGGAAAATTATTCCAGAAAATATTGGCAGGAAAGTCAAAATGCTTTTTTGTTCCATGGACACTTTCTCTTAATCTCTACTAAAGAAAGCAAGCTGAAATGCATTAAAGCAGTCAGGAACAGAAGAAAGACATAATTTGAAAAGAGAACTGAAGAATCTAATGTCCAGCTCTTTAAGGATGGGGCAAAAGTATTTTATGCTATGCCAATTCCTGAAAGGTACTTCTTTGAAAAAAAAAAAAAAAAAAAAGTGCAATCAGACAAAAAGATATTCTAGCTCTACCGAAGGAATAGACCAGCCTTACAGTCTTACTGTACAACAACATCCTACTATTGCATTTACATGGAATAGAAATATCTTGGTCCTCCTTATTTTATCTTCTACTCTCATTTTATCCAACTCATCATTGCACACACATCAGGACAACTTTAGAAACCTATAGAAACACAGAGATAGCCTTATTTAAGGGTTAATTAGAGGAGTAATATTTGTTTGATGGTAACCCTATGGGAAGATGAAAGTGCCCTAAGTGTCTAAAAGGCCACAAAGTAACAATGAATATCACTGCAATTAGAATGAAATAAATTTTACAAATAATCGCTGTAAGAGTTCTGCTTACAGGACTGATTTTGTGATGCTATTTAAGCTGAAACCACAGACCGAATATGAAATGTATTATTTAACCATTCATTTCAAGAACAAACTACCACCACCATCTTACACTCAGCTGCATACATCTATTATGATCTCAAATTATAGCAAAAAGAATGGGAATTTTAGCCAATGCATATAGGTGAAATAGTGCCAGTGTTAACACTATAATATTATTTAAGAACAATTTTAGCATACTTTAACTGCAATATTTATTCATAATCTTTCTATGAAAATGTAAAAACCAAAGGAAAAGAAAGAAATAAGTACAATATTTTTTGTTCAAGATTAGGACCATTGTGGTGTTAATGAAAGTGAAAATGAGAAAAGCCCAACAGCAATAAAATACATGTTGACCTTCCATGTATAAATGAAGGATGAGCAAGAGGAGATGGAAAAAATACACATAGTGAACTATGAAATATACTCTGAGACATTATTAAAGCTTAATATGAAGGGTCCAATGACTTAATTTTTAGTTCTAAGCCCTGTACCTTTGCATACTAAATGGAGAAAAATCTCTAGTAGCCAACTCTAAGTAGTAATGAAACAGTGGTAATTTCTGGAAATCAAGTATAAAAAAAGTATGTTCAAACAGAACATATGAACAGTTTCAGTAATCTTGATAATAATTTAGTTGTTTTGAGGACTAAGCTGTTAAATATACTGCCATGTGCCTCGTAAGGAAATGGAGAAGACAATCCAGTACCTGATTAGTTACATCAGCCAACTGCTTCCACCAGCTTCTTTCTCAGAATGAAGTCTCTTGACTTCTGTCCATAAATTTCGTGGTTGGAAGATCAGTAAAGTATAGAGTTTCTGTCTATGAGTTTTCTAGCTGATCCACACAAATCAGTGTCTTACTGTATTTTATCTTTATTGATACACACTGTGATTACAGCTCTGAGGAGGTAATGCTCCTGAAACATTAAGTGTGTTCATATGAAAGCCATGAAGCATTTCAGAATATATATATTAAAAAAAAAAAAGCACTATTTTATGGAAACTAAGCCACTACATTAACTTTCCATTGCACAAAAACACTAGGTTATGCTTTTAATTGAACAGGTTTGCACTTCGTAATACCCTCCCCTTCCCCCAATTCAGTTACACTAGAGATTTGTCTTATCATTTTGAAGACATATTCCAAAGTTGAACAGATTACTTAGTCAAATATGCAAGTTATAAACACTCTCTATGAGAAGGTATGAACAACTTGGTGTCTGTTACCACCTAATTCAAAACTTTTGATGTTTTCAGACATATTACTTGAAAAGTATTGGGTCATATTCTGTGTTATCTAACTTGTAGGTTACTCCAATTTTTGTATCCATAAACAACTAACAATTTTGCAGTTTGTTGTTCTACAGATGTACAATCTAGTAGTTTTCAAAGTTCTGTCTCCTTTTGCAATACACTGCTTATAAATCTTTTTTCAAGGTCCCATTTCTAAATAGTTTCCCTGTTCTCAAATGCATTCCCAGTATTTCCTAAATAAGAACACTGAGCTATCATAAACACATTGCCTTCTAAGTAGTGAATTTAAAGCAATTAGTAATACTAAGCATTCTGTGCAAGACTGCATGACTATTCTTTTAGATCACCAACAAATTAGAGGAGTGATGCATGGGGAGCATCGCACATTCTCCTCTAGTAACTCTAAATGTTTTTGGCTATGCTTACATCCAAACAGAATTAATTTTTGGAGACTAACAGCTTTATGAAAACATAAAACAGAATGTAAAAACTGGTCTTAAAATATCCACTTGAAAATATAGGCAGACATATAGATATGTTCACGATGTTTGTGGCTATGTTTTTTAGTAGAGCTACTCTGATCTCAGTTTAGCCACCCTGGGAGACTGTCACACCCTTAGGTCTGTTTCCCTTCCCCACCATGAAATTAAGTTAAACTAAGTGAATGAAAAGGGAGATAAATTCCATTTTTTTGAAAGCTGACACTACATCCGAGTTGCTCAAGACTGCTAGTAATCGCCTTTCTCTGTCTCTGAAGAATAACTGCTGATGGTAAAGTTAATTAGCTAATGCCTTTAAATCTTAGGGTGTACTTGGATTAACAGATTTGTATATTTAAAAACATCAGAAATAAAGTGGTCAGCTAATTTGCCTTGTAAACGAAGTATTATTCAAATAATTTTCTACATTAAAGAGAGAAGTTTGTTATATTTTAAAAATGGAGAAATGTTAGATTAAGTGTTTTCACTGTTTTTTCCTACTGTCTGTTGATAAAGAGAATTGAAAAAAACCCAACCTGCAGCTGCATGTTTTTGCTAATGCCAGGAATTTGTAAGTTTAAGCATGACAGCTGATCACGCTGTAGAAAAGTTGAACAAGCTGGAAAACTATTACATTACCTATGCAAATTTGTTCCACATCTGTACTAAATTGTCACTTACATTAGAAAATGAAAAGATCAACAGAGTTATGCCCATTAAAATGAAAGTTTCTATTATTTGTTTTTTAAGTTTGTGTGGGTGTATGTTTGACTGCAATCCATTTCAAAAGCTTGATAAATATGACAGTGAAAGTTTGCTTTTGTATGAAATATTCCTGTCTGTTTTTAATCACAAAATTAAAGCACTGTGGATAAATACTCTAGAATAAAGCTGCACATTTCAGAACTATTTTAAGAGTACCAGTGCAATTTAAAAGCAGGTTATTTGTGCAACTGTAAGAGAAGTAAATAAGCTCATTAGTTTCTCCAAATTACATCACCTTGGAGAATTCTTCACTGGTCAAGACCTTCATTCTAGTTGCACAGACTAACCCCTGTATTTCACAAAATAGTTTATTTTTGCTTTTATTTGTTTTATTGCTGTTTTATAATAACCTCAGGAAATCATTCCAAATACAAACCTATGTTAATGTTTCAAAAAAATGCAACTTCTAAATAACATTATGCTACAACAGATAAAAGGTTACTCTCTGCAACCTAGTGCAAGAGTTCAAGTAATGAATGGAAACATCCCGTTACTGTTACTTCTGAAGTGTTTAACTGAGAAGTGTGTGTGTGTGGGTGGACGACAATTAAACATTTCTGAGATTTGATGTTGATGAAACCCTAATAATTTTCATTTCTGTCTTGTATTCAATATATTCAAAGAATATGAAATCTCTCTTCTCCTTCCTGCAGTTCTCCTTTTTGATGTCTTGTTTTCCACTATCACTACTAAAATGTGGAGGAAATATTATTTAATTTTTAAAAACCTGCCATTTTGCCTTCTTATAATTGCACTTAATCTGGTTGAACTCACTTGTGTATTATGTTAGGGTAAGTGAGAAATTTTACAGAGCTCAGAGCTTTATTCTTATTTTTTTTAAAGTAAAGAGTCACTCAATCCTGCAACAACTAGACCTAAATACAAAAATTAAAGTGTTATTTTCTCTAATAGAGAACCACTGTAAAAAACCAGGAGTATGAATCTGCCTTAAAAATAATGTATCTTGATAGAGTTAATATGACATGTATGTTCAGTTCATATTTCCATTTAGAGAAACTTGCATTTTGTGAATTCCAAGATCTATGAAATAAAGGACTAAATGTGTAAGTCATCATCTTTTCCAATTACTATGCCATGCCATTTGATTTGATGAATATTTGCCTTCCAATCTTGCTGCATAAAAACAAGGACTGGGTTCTGCTGCATTCACAACAAGAGTGTC
This sequence comes from Astur gentilis, assembly GCF_929443795.1. NCBI lineage: Eukaryota > Metazoa > Chordata > Aves > Accipitriformes > Accipitridae > Astur > Astur gentilis. The sequence continues at coordinate 3,737,390 of NC_064919.1, forward strand.
TGATGAAAAACTGTGCTTCAAAGACTACATTAAGAAAAACAGGGATACGCAAGCCAGTTAAGGTAAAGGAGAAACTGACAAAGGTTTCGAACGTTCATAGCTTTCATTTATTTCACTTACGACATTTTGGCTTTCAGTCTAGATCTTTATGTTTTAGGGGTACGATTAAGCGAACACTTAGAATATACACAGAAATTAGGTAATGGACTGACTAAATAGCTATTGGGTATTCCTAACATTTTCAAAAGTTTAGCCTTTTCTCTCCCTCCATGTGCATCAGTGCTGTTTTAAGACGAAGTCAAAAGCCTTTGCCTACCTGACAAAGGCTTTGTGAAGTTTCGCTAACTAATGCTTGTAAGGCACAAAGAAAATGCCATACAAACAAAAAGATTATTAGTATAAACCAGAAGGATCTCTGAACAACGACTGGGGTTTGGAAATGATTTTACAGCCTTTTAAGGATCAGAAGACACAGAGCAAAATAGGTTGCGTTTGCCACCCAGTCATCCGATGCTGTGTAGGTAGAGGATAACCATTAGTGAGCACATGCTGGACAGGGGTGCGATCAGGTTTACTATTCTACCTCATATTGATAAGTGCCTCTGTACGCACAGAGAACACTTAATGCTTTTTCTTTCCTTTTAGTCTGTCTTCCTATATTTTTTGGATTGTCTGACTTCTCCACTTGCTAAGAATTTTTAGCTAGTATTTTTTCACATCATTTGTTTTGGGGTATATTGCTGCCTGGTTTTATCTACTGGAAATACATATAAGATTTATGTGGGATTATTCTATTTTTGAACATATTTTCCTTAAGAAAAGGTGGAAAAAAATACTTATTTATAAAGCTGCATGGCTCTTTCAGATTACCAACAACTTTCTTATGATTTGAACCTGAACCTTGGCTTCAGGATTAATTAAAAGGAAAAAAAAAAAAAAAAAAAAAAAAAGCATTCAAAAAACTATGACTTGTATGGTATGTTGTAGCAAAAATAGTTTAACACAGTGGGAAAAAACCACTTTTTCTGGAATTTGATTTTCTTCATCAGGACCTCGTAATGTACAGTCACAAAAATATTTCATACAAAGTAAGAATAATTGCAACAGTTAAGATCAACAGTGTAAGATATGAGAAGGAATGTAGTTTAAACAAACAAACAAAAAACCCCAACTACAACAAAGGAAAGAACTATTCACTTGAATACTTTGAGTTAATGTATTTTGACTAAGTACTAAATACATAGTGAAGTCCATTGGGTACAAACTACTATTTTCCTAATTCTGGGAATAGAGCTCTTAAAATTAATTCATAGCACACACTAATACCATGTAAATAAAACCAACCATACAAAACACTTGTGCTCATTGTGTTTGATTACAACATTCCTTTACATTCCTAGGTGATAACTAGGGTATATTTTAAATTAATAGCAGGTACATTATTAAATAAAACTTTGAAATTCATGTAGGTTTTTAGAGGACAGTAAGTGTTATTTTTTTCAGAATTAAAAGTGTTGTGTGGTTGTTTTTTTTTTTTAAATAAAATCAATTATTTCCTGTCCTAGCCTTCAATACGGAAAGCAGATATTCCTTCTCTTAACTTTGTTTTGAAACAACCCTATTCTGCGATTGTTACTTTCATGATAAGTAAACAGTTGGCAAGGAACTCCCTCTTGTGGTCAAACATTCTTAATTAAGAAAAAGGATCTGTGCTGAGCTGATGGTACAGATTATTAGAACATGGGTCACTTGAAACCATTAAGATTAACAATACTGATATAAGTAGTTTTAGTGAAGCAGTTCATTGCAAATTAGAGAGGAACATATGCTTTCAATTTTTCCTAAAAAATAAGGATTTGCACCACTGTTCTGGATAAATCAATTCTAAACTGAACTCTCTACCTTGCCTCCTTTCTCCTTTCTACATCATAGCTATATCTATAACAAGATCTTAATTCACAAACCACATCTCTGATGCGGTTTAACTTCTCACCAGTTCTGACTGCCCATATGACACAAAAAAATAAATCAGATGAGCTTCAGGAAGCGCAGAAGGGCTGAATGTTTCTCTGAGGTACATTAGCATTTCCAACACGCCGTTAACTAGTGTTTGGCCATGGCATGTGCCAGCACTGTCCTTTACGCTCTGTGGCAATAACTGAATAGCCCCAAGTCAGGGGAGCTTTGCAGTGCTCCAAATTATGGATGTGATAAAATAAAATAAAACTCAAATGTCTGGCAGACTGAAAAATGATGCCATGCTTAATAGCTTGATTTCAATGCTACTGCCAAATACTTCAGGAACAGCAGCAAAAAAAAAAGCTGCAACTGGACAGACCTTTTCTAGTGATTTTTGTTTTATGCTACCCACTAAATATTTCTGCCTAGGAAAGTATCCTAATCTGAGGGTCATGTTCAGTTTCTCCAAAGTAATTCTTAAGATTTTCCTGAAATCAGGACTGAGACCAGCATAATTCTTTTTATTTCATTTCTTACTGTGCAAGTGTACATTACAGGTGTAAGATGTAGATAGGAGTGTGAAATGCCATGGCATCATGCACCAAAGAGAAAGTATTTTGTCTTAGACATACTTTTACTATATGATCTAACTTTCATAAGCAAAGTTTTTGCAATCCAGTTCCTTACAAAGGTATGGATTTCATATCCTATAAAAATAAATATGAGCAAAGGAAGACACAGGCATAGGGGAACTGAAAGGAGAGCAACCCATCATTTAATGTGGGACAGCGGATTGCTGGCTGGGCCGATGGGCCAAAATTTAACTCCTCCCCAGTAAATCCACCTTCCTATCTAGGTTCACAAGAAGTCCAAACGGTGGCATGGGAACTGTTTGCACTGTGAGCAACACTGCCATTCACTTACAAGCCAGACAGTCAGCAGAAAGTGGACACTCGCAGGAACAGCAAAATATAATAATTTCTCTTTATGAGCACTTTTACTCATGCACATTAAATGCATGACAATGCACTTTGTCTTCAGGACACCTCACATTCCAACTAGCAGAAATATGGATGGTGGTATAAAGACTGGTATTACATTTAGCTTTTCTGGGAGAAAGTACAGCATTAATCTTTATTAAGTAAAAGAAAAATCAAGGTTGATGAAACAATGTTACTAAGAGAAGAAGAAACTGCTGTTTATTAGGAATCATATATTTAATTCCTTAATTAAAAAAAAATTGGGCTTCAGAGTCTACGCTTACCTCTAAAACATGGATTCTGAGATCTTCTGGAAAAGCAGGGCAGCAGATGTAGGGAGTCTAAGCCAGCCTTCACTTTTTCAGTCCTGGAGTGACAGGAGACCTAGAGAGCTGTGACATATCCAGAGTTCTCGAAGGCCCTAACTGAGGTACAGGAGGTCAGTAGACCACTTATGGATATCAGCAGTGTCCAGAACCACTGTCACACTTATTCTTTGCCTGCTTTTTCCGTAGATACCCAAAAAGTTAAATTCAGCAGGAGGTGATCCCTTGAAGAGGCGTCTTGTACAAAACCCTCACTGTACAAGTTCAAAGGCCTGCCCTTATTGAAATTTCTGACATCATCACATTACACAAAGACCAGGTCAAACATGAGAATCTATCCCCAAATCTCCAGTAGACCCTGGGTCTTACAGTCACAACCAATATATAATGATAAAAGGCAGCACACAAAGATGAAAGTGTATCCATCAGTTGTACTATTAGTCCTCCTCCTTTCTGGTGATACAGAAATATATACTTGTCTTTACATGTAGTTACACTTTTGTCCAAGATAACACTAAGCTATGTCTGCTCCCATAGGTGTACACCACAAGTCAGGTGGACACTGAGGAAATGTGGGTGAGACTGGCCATTTCTCCATACACAGCTAAAACCACAGTAGAGATATAGCTGAATTTCACACACTAATCCCACTTGAAAATGTTGTAGACTACAGCTTTAGGACCATTGTTATAGCTGTGCTTCTAATCAGTTTTCCAAGCCACAGAGACAAAACTCTTCGTGGATTTCAGTTCAACAAACTCTCTTCTTACCTTGGTGGACAGTATCATGACAGATCTGAACAGGTTTACTTTTATTAGTAAAATACATGGTTTGCATTTATCTTAAAACGCATAGATGCCATACAATATTTTCACATTGCTGTGCAAATTAACTTGCAAAAACTTTTGATGGACAGTACATTCATGTGAAAAAAAGTTTTAAGGATTAACTGGCCCATACTGGGCTGTTTGATATATCATTCAGAAATTACACAGCTAATATATTCTGAATGTATCCAATTTCATAGTGAAGCCACATCCATTATGCAGGTCACGTTAAATTTTACTTATTCATGTAAAATGCTTGATCAAAGATATGAAAAACGAATGTTTTCCATCTGGGTAGGATAATGACTGCTTGTTATATTTGTTGTGTGTTTCAAGTACCTATACAAATAATTGTGGGATTGGCATGGGAAACTCACAGCTTTTGCTTTGAGGTTGCAAACTTTTCCCTTGGTTGTAACATTGCTCCCTTGCCTTGTGTTTAAATCTAAGGCCCCGTTCACATTTCTCATAAAAATCTGTAGGTCTTTTGTGCTTGTTATTCTCACACTGCACCGTGTAAAGTAACTGTACAGCTGCAAACAATCAGTGTGCTACACAGCCCACTTGTGCACTGATAACGCTTTATGAACAGAAGTATAATTCTTGCTATTTAGGGAATCTAAAATTTTAACATATGCTATAAGACCTCCCTCAAATATTTTCAAAATTTATAGTTTAAGGAATCCAAAACTTTATTTAATGGAAAATCATGTTCAATCAATAACGTTATATTTAAGAAAAAATGTATCTTTGAATTCATGCATTTTATTGAAGAAGTCACATTATCAATTCAAGTTTAAAAGTAAAAAAAGCCTACGAAGAACAATATAATTATTACTAAAACATAGACCTGAGGGATTACTCATAGTAGAACATAAGTAACACTTCACCAAATGAATTCAAGGTTTCTATGGATTGTTTTTTCCCTTCTTCTCCCTTTTTTTTTTTTTTTTTTTAATGCAATACTTCAAGGAACTCAAGATATCTTCCTTCTTACCCTATACCTTTTTACATCTCTTGTTTCTTTAAATAACACAGAGCTTAGAAGATGCCAGTCTGATCTGTTAAAGCACATATATGGAGTCACCCTGTGCATGACTTTTCAAAATTGTTCCTCTAAAAAAGAAAAAAAAGAATCATCTGAATCCATTAAAAGCTGGTAACAAAAGCTTCAGCAAGGATCTTTGATTATTCCAGGCCTGCTAGAAATTATATCAGACATAGCATTTTAACTTTGTACTCCTGTTTTTCCATTATTCCAAGGACAGAGACAAGAAAGTTTGCTTCTTTCTTCCTTGATGTCCCTGTGTTCTATAGACCTGGAAAGGTTTTGGGGTGGAAAAAAAAAATGGAAAAAAAAACCCTAAAACCCAAACCAACAAGAAACCCCCTGTACAAATCTGAAAACTGCAACTGTATCAAAGTGCTCTCCAAAAGTTTTAAGAAAAAGGTGTGGACGTCTCCTCAGCAGCAGGAGGAGGGATCCTGACTAGTAAGGAGATGTTCTGTCAGTGTGACAGTGTATGGAAAAAACATTCCTGTCTCTGCCCTCTTTAAATATTTCATTCTGTCAAGAGTAACCTTGGAGACCTTCGCACAACTGATGGCCCACTCCTTTCCATTAAAAAGGGATATCAACAGCAGAATTTTCTGCGCTGGCTGAACTCCTCACAGAAGTATTTTCATCCCGAACATCATATAACTGGATAGAAGAATCCATAAGTGGAACGGGCCAAGAAGCAGCAGGACAGACTTGTCCAACTTTATGCTCTCCGTGGCAACAAAAGTAGACAGAACACATTCTTAAAATGGGAAATGATTTGAAATGTTCTCAGTTTGATAACCAAGCTGTTGCTGTGTTAACACTGGAATTTATGGTACAAGTTATAGAATGAAAGGGCTCAGAGGACCCTTCAGCGATCACCTGGAAGGCAACTGGCTGCATGTCAGCCATTGCTACAGAAGTCTATAGATACTTCTGTCATAGTAGTACAGTCACAGCAGGGTTTTTTTTAGGGTTGATCCCTAAAACATGGGGGACATTGTGATTAAAGCAAAACCCAGATTGGTACTAAGACTGTGCACTGTAAAAGAGTGTTAACCATTAGAAATTTGGATTGGTTGCACAAAAACTGTGGAAGTATGAAGCGAGTCTGTAGACAGTCACAAATGTACTTAAAAAAGTGAGTGGTAGAACGAGTGGGTGGCAAGGCTTTTTAATATCTCACTGGGGAGAAAGAATGAGACATCAGTGAGAGTTGTTGTGAAGAATAATACCTGAAGCATTACAGCAACTGATAAGTGTCTGATGAATGTTATGACTCCAGATACAATGAGGCTTTAGAGAAGTACTTTTTATTTATGCTTTTGTTCCTTTTACCTGAAACTTAGAAGCTGAGAGGAAATAGATTCTTATTTTTGACACTCTGAGTAATTTTGAGAACAATAAAGACAGGATTACCAGTGGAGTATGTGATTCCAGCTTGTAGGAGTAGTTGTTGAGACAATGCCCTTAAAAAGCAAAAGAAGATGAACTTCATATGAAAAAACCGAAAAGTGTGCCTGCAGAGAAGCAAAGTTTATTTGGCCAGATTAAAGAAACATGGAAAGGAAAAAGCAGAGCAACCAAGAAAGCAAACATTGACCAGAATATATACGGTGACACATAGTAAAAGATGAAAAGAGGCATGCCAACCTGTAGGTAACAAAGGGATAGAATGACTTAACTTGGAAGGGAACTCCAAAAATTGCCTAGCCTAACACCTTGAAGAAAGTATGTCTAATTAGATCAACTCTATCAGGGCTGTGCTTGCTCGAGTCTTCAACACCTGCAGGGATGGAAGGAACACAACCTCTCTGGGCAACCTGCTTCAGTGTTTGACCACTCTTACGGTACACATACACTAAAATAAAACCAAATCCTTATATCTAACCTTAATCTCACAGTTTTCTACCTTGATTGGACAGAACATCCTGGTCTGTTGCACAACTGTGTTTATCTTCTCACAGATGCATCTCTTGGTGGCTGCTGCACACAGAGATTTGTTAATACATGTAGTTCCCCCTTCTCCACAGGAATTCCTAAGGCCCTTGCCTGTAAACAGACTTTATTATTTTTTTCTTAGTACATTCTATCAAATTGATGTGTAAATTTATGTGTAATGGAGGTTAGTCCTGTGAATCTTGCCTTAGACACCCTCTCCTTGTTTGGGTAGTTTTCTGATTCTCTTTTCTTGGTTTGAAGTTTCTCTTGTAGATCCCTCCTGCCAAAGGTGCTTCCTGCTAGCTGTAAACTTTCTCCCAAAAATCAGACTGTACACAAAACTTTTTTGAGCCTTTTGAAGGAGTAAGTCCTAAAGAAGTTTTAGGTGATTACAGTTTCTCAAACAGGTAATGCTATAATGCCATGCCTTAAGAGATGGTCAAAATCAGCACAGGCCTGAGGATGGAAAACAAATTATTTTGGTATAGCCCTTATTGACAGAGAAAGGGACTACACTCAGACAGAAAAGTTGGTCTTAAAGGGGGTCTTTGGAATAAATTGTTGCATCAGTTCAGCTTTTGCTGCAAGGTGAATATTTGGTCTAATCACAAGCTGTTAGGAAACATCACCTCAATGAGGAGTGCATCCAAGGGGCTACAATGGATATTACTGAAACTCTGAAAGTCACACTATAAAGGTTCAAACATCTAATGCATCTCAGGGACAGCGGTTTCTTGTGCCCAATAAACTTAATTGGATATATATCCTAGTGAATACCAAAGCAAATTTGCAAGCACAGTACAGAGTAAACACATCTCTTAACATTAAGATCTAAACATATCCATCAAGAACTGTGTAGCAGGAGAAGCTGAATTCATATTCTAGTCATATTCCAAGACAAAAATGTTCTAATATTTTGTAAACATTCATACAAGGCAAATTTTTATTAAGAGGACTGGGAGATAGTCTCAGAAAATTTAAAGGCTGATGTGATACTATGTACACACTTCTTCAAGGAATCAGTGAGGTATTTGACACTTCTGTTCTGTGTGCAATACTAGTGATAAGTCTATACTGAATGACTGAGGTGAAAAAAATGAAGGAGCTAACACCAAGATCAAATTCTGTAGCTTCAGGAAATACCAAATAGTCTAGGAGATTTCAAAATAGACCTAGTTGCTTTTATGTACAAAACCGAGATGATCCTGATAAACTACTACCCAATTTTGGGATGATCTAAAGATAAGAATGGCTGTTAGCAAATTTTGACTTATTTTGCAAAGTATTGTTTGCAATACTGTCCACCAGACAGAAGAACCATCTACAGATTCTCTGGAGAACAACGCTTGGCTGTCATGTGCCAACAAACAAGGCAAGAACACACCACGGAGAATTAACGATGAATCTCAACTACGAGTTTGAATGACATGAGAGAATCAGAATGGGAATATACATGCACTAGCGAGAAACAAAGGCAAATATCTCAGAAAATGAAATGAGAAACATCTTCTCCAATAGGCTTAATAATGGAAATGAGGTGCATAAGATTGACTTAAAGGCCAGGACACATGCAAGTCATCACAGCATCAGGTTCAAAGGATAAGTAATGACCAGGTCTAACTGAAAAATACTAAGTGCTTGCCCCAGTAAATATGGCAAGTCACGCAAAAGCACAACAAAATCTTCCAAGTCATTACAACCAGCAAACAGTTTGGAGGAAGGCATCCAAGAAGGAATAGTTTGGCTCATTCACCTGAACTGTATCCCAAGGTGGCTTCCTTGCTAAATTTTCCAGATGATTTATATTGTCCTTTCATGTTGGAATCAGACCTGCTAATGCTGTTAATTAGCAAACAATGTGAAAAAACAGAATATGAAGCTAGATCATCACCTAGTGAGCTAGTGTAGTTTACAACAGGTGATTTATGGTGTGGGGTTTGTTTTTTTTTTTTTCAATTTGAGACTGTTCACTTAGTTTTCTATTTTAATATTAATGCAAATATATCCCAAATAGCTTCACAAAATTAAACTGATGTATGCATTCATCATTGAAATATAGCCCCCTCCAATATAAAATGTTGCAACAGTTGAATACCACCTACCATACCTAATTAATTTTGGGGAGGGGATTTAAGAATGCAGAATTTAATCGCCCAAAGGCAGAAGTGCAGTTGCTCCTAGTGGGTTCTGAAAATGTAACCCTTAATGTGACTAAATAGTATCCATATGAATTTTTAAACTGTATATTTATATTCTCCAATAGCTAATCAGTCACACTAAAAAAGCCAGTAAAAATGTCTTCTGTACCAGGAACAGAATACAGTTACTTTGTAATAGAGAGCATCATGCCTTCTAACATTGTCCTTGCTTCTGTGCCCTATAGGAGCTATTTAAGTATATTATTATTGTTATTGTTGTTTCAGTAAATTGTTTAAGTTATCAGGTCATCTTAGCTTTGTGTTTTGAAATGAACTGAGTATTTAGTTGGAAGCTATTAAAAATAATATGCTATTACAACTCTGGAATAAGCAACCCCGTTCTAAAGTCTTTCAAGGTTTTATTGTATTTTCATTCTTTATAAACTGAAATCCATAAATTCTCTTTTTATTTCACAACCGTGCAGCTTGAAAACTTCCTTACTAGAGGAATGGTTGCACCAGCATAATGGCAAAATTAGAACACCAAAGGAAAAAAAAAAGTTATTTAGCATAACTGGATTATTGCTCTCAGAACTACATAATTTAAAATACAATGCAAGCATCCACAAGGGAAAATCCAGATGGTTAGCAAGTCCCCACACAGTCACAGTCTCATGAAATTACTCCCCTTAACCCAAAGGCTTCTTCTCTGTTTTATTCAAGATTGTATGAAAATGTGAATTTAAAAGGTATCCTAACGTAGCTGAGAGATAGTGCCACAGGAAGCTGATTCACAGAGTGTCTGTAAAATTAGTACCTGGATTATACTTCTCCGTAAGCCTGTGAGGAATTCTGATGCGAACCTCTATGCTAGTTTCATTGGAGTTAAATGACAGATCCTTTACAACTTCATATGTTAGCCAGTTAGTGCTTTGTTAACTATACTAGCAGGTCCTAATAAGCATTTCTCCATATCTCATACACAGACAAAAATGTCATATAACATCACGCTGCAGTGCAAATCTTCAGGAGGGAGAAAAGAGGATGCATTAAACTCAGGACTTCGTTGCTGCAGAGTATCTTCTTCCTTGGAGGGCAATTGCAGGACAGGAAGGAACCAGCAGAAACAGCTGGATCCTTGCAAAAAGGGAATTTTCATCTGCAGGAAGAGTTCCCCATTGCATATAGATCTGCAGAGTCTCCATACTCTCACCTGACACTCATGGTCAAATGCCACCAGGAGCGGTAAAGCTTCACGGCTGCTCTCGAGCAGATGTTGAAAGACACATCCTAACTACCTTTATAATGCCAGCACTTCAGCATAAGGCAGAGAGAATTACCGGGTACTGATCACTACACAGGTTTTAACACTTCCCTGGGCACTCTACGTGTCCCTTTACACCCGCACCTGGGTTTTTGCGTGGTCCCTCTGGCAGATACGATGTCTCAGACCTATTCATTTCCAACGTTGTCACTCACTGCCTCTGGATGAAAGGGCTCTATGAAGTGCGGACGCGGCTCAGATACGCATGTCTGGGCATGGCTGAGGAGGATTATGCCGCATAACAACGTCACGCATGGATTATGTCCCACCATGCTATGTAGGTGCTGGCCAGCCCGCTCTGCCTCTCTCAGAGGTCACGAGGCCTCGAGTCTGTTTTCTGCATGCAGAAAAAAATCATAGTCTTGGTATCGCACTCGCGCTTACTCCCATTGTAATTAATTGGCTTGCCAACCTCATTAATGGAAGAAGCATCGAGGCCTTTCGTTAAGCCTTTTCTGGATATGTCATATTTCTGACATTTCAACATATTTAAAATGCAAATTCTTTCATTCATCAGTCCATGTCTATGTTGTTACATGACTTTTTTTTTAAAGTTTCACATCAGGGAAAACTTTGGCACATCAACAAACTAATGTCCTGATTCTCTTCCTTGCAGCCATAAACTCAGGTTTCCCTCAGAATTAAGTTTGGTTGATTTTTTTTTAGTGGAATTAAAAGTCTCGACAGAACTGGCATTTATTCTTTCGTTTTTTGTGCTTTCAATTCAGGATGTTGTCTACATGCTTTTAAATGGTTACTGTGAGGTGGGTTTTAATCACTCATTTTGCACTCCTTTGTGTAATATTTCGCTATAGCTTAAATGTAATTTCCCTCTACAATTTTAGTCATCGTTCATTTAGCAAACCATTTCTTTTATTCTTTAACCTGTGCTCTGAAGGATGTTGAAATTACCATAGCTGTTATTAGTTTACAAGTTTCTATCTATACAGCATAAAATGTTTTTATCATTAAATATTACATCTAAATCACTGTAAATTAATACACTTGTATTTTACTGAATGTTTTATTTTCTGGAGCACATGTCAGGACAGAGCACTAAAATAATTTGGGGGATATTTTTCAGGTGAGCTTGCATGCTGAAAAAAATGCAAATTTTGAGAGCGTGTACAAAACTACTTGAATGCCAATCCTTTGTATATGATGGCATTGTAAAATGATTCATGTAAAGTCTGCCCTTATTTGTTTGAAATAGTCAGTGCCTGGAGAACTCACTGGTTTAATTGGGAGTTTGAAGGCATTCTGTATGGAGCAGGATGAGGTCTTTTGACATGTTTCAGCCCAGATTGAATCTTTACAGCTGAGCTACAACCCATGAAAAACATGGCTTTATAATGGAAATGCTGACACAACCTTTCAATTAGAGTAGTGTTAACTGCATCATTATAATTAGGGACGCGCTGACCCTCTGAAAACTCTGGTTTTCAGCTCAGAAGAAGGTATTCTCGTTTAGCTGGTCACTAGTCAAATTTTTATAAATCCAGAAAAAGCTAGCTGATTAAAAATATGTTACCTGAAATTTGTTTTCTTGACAGAATGAAAAAGGGTTATAGAAAACTGTTGCAGTCCCCATGGTCAGCTTAAGTTATGAAAATACCTTCTTAAAAACATTCTGTGACCAAAAAAATTTTTTTTTTTTTTTTAAGAATTAGAAAAAAAGATGATTTTGACATAATTTCTTAATTTCTCAGACATTAAACCAGATTGTCACCCTAATATACCAACAGAAATCTGTGTATTTTCAATTAATAATTTTGTATATTATAATGTAGAATATGTGGCGCGTATACAGTTTGCTAACCATTCTGAAAAGCCTACAACTAAATACTGATTGGGTCAAAACTGTAAAATTAGCAAAATTGGATAGAACTGTGAAAATTTTAGGACAATAAATGTCATAAGTAATAGCAAAGTTGTTTGTAATGAAGTCAGTACAGTTCACTGAGGAATGTTGTGACCCATGAACTATTTCTGGAAAAAGCACACCAGTGCTTCGTCAGTCGTTACTGTGCTCCAAATCTGCTGTCTTAAAGTGGGCTGTGAGGCACAGAGCTGTAAGAAAATGTATTTGTGTCTATATTTGTCTATGGTCATACTGAAGAAAACAAACAAAAAAAAAATCAATCAATAAAAAGCTATTTTCTCTAGATTAGAGGTACTACATTTAGCTGTCAGCATTAAAAAGGTTATGGCTCACAAACAGCACAGTTAAGTACAGTTCATTCTAAGGTATTCATGAAGGCATTGCACAACTTTTTGATAATATTAATTTTGTAAGTTCTGATGCTTTGTAAGTGTATTTTCTGCCTCTTTTAATTCATATTCTTGTTTGTCACAAGAAACTATTAATATATTAAGGTTACAAACCCAAATACTCTGGTGCTAAGAAAGACAAAAAGCTGACCACGTACTCTTTGTTCAGCCACCTTGTGTGTGTATTATGATGCTTTTTCTTTAATTACATAATCACATGCTATTTTTCATCTGACTTTTTACGTCTAGCATGAACAGCACTCACCAAATAAGTAGTAGTTTGTGATTTTGTGCCCTGTTTACCACATTAAATCCAAACTCCACTCTGTTAACAGAAAGATTAATTTGATCATTGTCTTTCCTATGACACTCACTGCTGTAACTGAACCCTTGATGAATAATTGCTAATATCTTTTCTACAACACTCAAGAGAAGTTTAGTGGTATGGTCATCACTACGTTTACCACATTTTGGTCTATCTACTCCAAGAGGCCAAGCATCTGATTTTTCAATATACTTTGCATTAGATGGAATTGGACAGATTCAAATTTCAGCATTTGCTAATGTGAAGTCTCAGTGTTTCTTTAAATCAGTAAGGTCACAAATTTTTCTATCAGAAAATAAGAGACATAAAATTACTAATGACCCATCAAAAGGCTGCTTAAATCCTTAGCTTCAGTTTACCTCATGCAAAGTAGAGTTACACCCTGACACCTGACTTGATACTGCATGAACAAACTAAGGATACAGTCAGCAGAGCTCTCCTTCTCAACTAATTAGTTTTGGTTTTACTGCTAGGGAGCAAGCCTAATCAGCCCAAGTGTAGGGCCACAACGTTGTTGAGAACCAAGCTAGTATCTCAGTTAGTTTGCATGTCAATATACTAGCTTCAATAAAACTTAATTTATGTACCTTCACATGGCGCTACCTGGTGTGACAGATGTACTCTACCGTTAGATACAAACTCTACTGTAGACGCAATGCAGTCTTCCATGTTTCCTTTGATCAGTAGTCACAGCCCTTTCAATCTGTATTTTGTAGCTTTGGTAAAAAATAGTTCAAAGTACTATGATCAAAATTTTCCTTGACAAGAAAAACACCGGTTGGACCCACAGCAATGACCATCCTCTGCACCAAATAAGCCAGAGAGGGAGAAAAAAATGCATGATGAAAGTAATTAAAGTCTATAATGCATTCACACTGAGTTGAATTAAGGTTTCCATTACAATGTTGATTATGGGATTTCTAACATCTGAACAGAATGTCACTGTATAGAGCTACTTTGCTCAAGGTAGACACATGCCAAATTTCTCAGAAAGCCTGCAGGAGATAATCTGAGTGGTTTTGGTAAGCTTTAAAGTCACTTTGTAAAAGAAATAGCTTAAGTGGGGTTTTTGATTCTTCATTTTGTTTGTCTTTTTTAAAAGCAAACTAAGTACTCTGCTGAAATCTTTCCATGTGGCATTGTATTTGCAGTTTTTCCAATCATTTTAAACTTTAGCTACACACTGGGTTGACCACTTGAGTCAACCTTTTAATTGGGCAAAGTTGCCTTCAGACATCTGTCTGAGAATAAAATCCCCCAAAACACAAGGGACGCTCCTTCCTATGTTGGTTTGTGGATGTTTGCTAATAGCACAGGGTAAGGACTGTCGTGAGTCCTTTAGCTAATTCCTACAGACCTAAGACAAGAAAGCACATGGCTGAACAATGCTGTTTTCTAAGCTTTTATATCTCAATTCCATCCCTCTTCTGCAGGCTCCAGATGCTGGTCCTGGTTGTCTCCAGCCCTCGCTTCAAGTCCACGCTGCCTTTCTGTCTGTAACCTTAATCCTAAACCATGTCCTTATTCCCTTTGCAAGCCCCAGTCTTCAAAGTCTAAACGCCCATGCCACCTTGCTTGTCTAGCAGCCTTGCTCTGCTCTCAGTCCTGTTTTTCTTTTCCGTTTCCTGCATTGCCTTTTCTTTTTGTCCAGCCCATCTTGCTGCTTTTCCACCCAGCTTTTCTCCATCAAAACCTAGTTGCTCTTTCCCTGTCCCTTAGTTTACAGGTCTACACTGTGTTTCATACACAATTATGAATTTTGTTCTTCCTCCTCCCTGCTAGTTTCCTAGATCACCTCGACTACATTAATTGCTCTCCTTCTGTGAATCTTGTTTTGTTTCCCCTATATTCAAAATATATTCTTTTCATTCTTCCTGCTACCTGGAGGTGCTTTCTGAGACAGAAATATCTTTGACCTGGGTTAGGATGCCAGCAATCACAGTGACGTAAAGCATCCAGTGCAGATTTATAGGAAGGTACTGCTTACTCCCAAGAGGTCTGAACAGAGCATGTACAATACACAAATTTTGCAAATTTATTTGCCAATCATGACACTTCTGAACATAATGCACAAACTGCTTCTGAAAGATGTGTAACTTAAACACCAATTTGGTTTTCTTCTGGGAACATCACAAGGCATATCCCTGACACAAAAGTAATTCTCTAACTTATTAGGCCCTAAGAATTTGTATGAATTGTTAGTGTTACTTTAACACATATAGGCCTAGATATTTTATCTAAACTTCCTCATTGAAAAAAAAGTGCCTTACCCTGAGGCAAACCCCTAGCAGAGAAAATCACCAGCATCTACAGTTTTGGAAATTTACAAACAAAAACAGAGGAAGAGGTGGCAAGTGCTATCAAACCTGCCTGCAGCGTCTACTTCACAGTTTACTCACATTGCTCAGTGGCAGAGATTTTTCTGGGCTGTGTTTTATGTTTTGGTCTCGACAATATAAATCCTGGTCTCTCACAACAGTCCTGCTGTGGAAAGTACTGCGTGCCAAGATTGTGACAGGTGAACACGCTAGACTTACATCTCAGAGCTTTTTACTGGCCAAAGCACTAAGAAAAACTTATAAAAACAACAAAAGGACTTGGGATTCAGCTGAGGTCTACCAGAATTTGCTGTGCTGGAGCTATCACAGGGCTTCCGTAAGAGGTCTGCACAGCTGAAAAGGCTAGGCTACAAGTGCTGGGCACTTTCTATAACGGAGTTGCATTTCTGGTGTCTCATAACACCAAAGAAATTACTTATAGAGTCCTCATATGCTAGTCTGGGGATAGAATACTTCCCCTTTTTTTTTCTTTTCTTTTTTTTTTTTTTTTTCCCCCAAAGTGCTTTCAGATCTGTGGCTGACAGTGGCTAGTGACTTTAACTGAGGTTATATAGGGTTTGCTTCTCCTTTTTCTAACAAAGCAAAACTTCTATCCTTTGTCTCAGACTCAATCTTCATTAAAGAGAAGGCATTTAAGACAGATAGCATAAACTGTGATATTTTGAGCCTTTTTTCTGTTCCCATGTAAAAGAATGGGTATTAAAAAAAGTTTCTGTTTTTGAGATGCTACTTTTTTTGTGGCAATAGGGGACTTACAAAAAACAAATCTTGGAAAATTAGGAGATTTCTCACAATACATATCTAATCTAGTTTCCACTGGCTGCCTAAGTCTCCATCATTTCTATAACATATTCATATATGAGTTTGAATTCAATCACTTTCTAGAAAGTAAAGAAGGTTCCCACTTCAATCCAGTGAACAGTTTATGGGAAACACACTTATATAAGAGTAGTATATTTGATTGGATTCTTACACTTGAAGATTTATTTTCTACTACAAAACAAAAGTTCTCTAGCAGTTGAATATTAAGATTCAAGAATACTAAACCTGTAAGTATATTCTGGAAGAATTACCAGAACATTCCAGTACAAACTAGAAAGATTCAGCAATTATTTGAAAACAGTAAGTCTGGTGCAAAATACAGATCAGAGAGAATAATACCTGCATTAAGGTAATTCTGATTCTGTAATGAAACCTCATATGTGTCCCTGAAACTGACATGTTCTTCCCATGGTGGATGTTGAGATATTTCTGAAGCATGAAACAACAGGCTGCCACAGAATAAGATGACTGAAAAATTCTCTTTCAGATATTTGGACAAAAAAAAAATTCATTGTTGGACATTTCAGTGAATGGAAAACCTGAAACACATGAATTGAATGAACAATTCAAATTGGCATTTTGTGAGAAATAGCCCTTAGTAGAAGAGGGTCCTTGTGCACCTTTTTTATTCCCTTGCTTTCTCTCCTGGTCCTATATTTTCTCTTTATTTCTCCTTCTCTGCTTCAGCTTTTTTTAGCATATTTATTAACTTCACAGATTTTAAGAAAAAACAAGGGTGGAAAGGAAAAAGGGGGAAAGCTTTAAAACAAATTGTGATATTCATAACATCAGTTGATATCACCAATGTTTTACAGTCTGAAGTATTTTTCTCTAATCCTTAACAGCCTATGCTAATCTGTGCCATTCTTTTATCTTCTTGATTGTTATATATTTTATTATACCAATATCAGGAAGTTTAATGAAAGAAAGTGCTTTTTAAAATTTATTTTTTTATTTTTTTTACCTTAGTAAATTTCTAAAAAGAATGGTCTTTTAAGTTAAGATTTGTCTGGAAAGTAGAGGTTAAAAAATTGCAACCCGATATAAAATAACTAATTTCTGATTTGTAACCATAATAGCTTTTAAATAGTTTTGTGCCTGTGTCAAAGGATTGCTATCAAGTGCTCATTGACTAATACATATAACAAGCTTCTGTTCCCAAACAACTAAATAATCTAGAGGATTATTTATAACACATACTGCATTGTTTATCCACTCAAATCAGGTTCTTTTTCAGTCAGGCAGTCATTTAATTACTTATTTTCTGTATATCTCAAAAGCATGATCAAAAAAGATTGATAACATTCAACAATTGGCATTTGATAACAGTCAGTGATTGGTACCTAGTGACTGGCTAATAGGATTTAAAGATGACACAGAAATAAAGGCAACTGGTGTTTAGAGGAAAACGGTTGTTTTCTACATCAAGCAGAATCTATAAAATCTTTTGAATCATGACAAGAGTCTGCAAGTATCCACTATATGTTTAGTGCCAACCTGTATTGGCTTATGCACACACTGTCAAGATAAAGGTTCATTCACTGTAATGAATTAGCTTTTTGTTAGTTTAAGATAGATTACTATGATTGAAGAGTTAATAGTATGATAAATAATTCTTTTAAGCCCTCTTTTATGTTTATTGTGTGTTAAGACAGTATATCCATGCCTTCTGAAAACCGTGTATATAATACCAGATATCTAATTATATACTATATTTTTAATTTGAGCATCAGCTGTTTAATGTATTCTCTGTGCTCCCTTGTGCAGCTCAAATAAACCTTCCTTATGTTACACATACACAAGCTATTTCCAAACAAGTCATCATGTTTAAAGTGCAGTCTAATGGAACCTTATTTTAAGAATATTTTTGTTTGCCCAATTGAATGTTCCAGTGAAAGTTCTGGGCTGTATTACTATGTTAATGATACTGGTAGATTCTAATATGTAATTATTTGAATCAAACTTTTGAAACAAGCAGCTTTTAACAATTTTTTAATATTTCTATTTCATCTTAAGTACCAGATGTGAGGGATTCGAAAATGTGTTTATTTTGGTCTTTTGGTCCTTCAGAGATTTTTCTGACTCAATATCACTCATCTCTTGTAGATATGTATTTAGCCCCATTGAGTGAACAAGCTTTAAGGAGCGGCAATCTGTGTTCTTCTAAAATGAATGGTTAGGCCACCTGCACTTTTGGAAAAATCTCGAAGAGCTAGGAGAAAAAACCAAAAAAAGTTACACAAACCTAGGCATTGGCCCAGATTAGATTAGGAGAACTTCTATTGCAGTTTTCTAGTGTTTGTAGTGGGCAGAATATCTTCTGACAGAAAGCTCATAGTGGGTAATTCTGGAGTCATCTGTCGCAGAGGAAGTTTCTTCTAAACCCTCCCAATACCCCCTAAAGCATATGTTGTATCTAATTCAAATTAGACATCCTGATATAACTATGGCTGTTCTCATTTACTGTGTAAACATCTAATTGGTGTAATTCTTAGACATGTTCTTAGACTACTCAACATTTGGGAAACGCAAGTGTGTAATAAAAGGATGTCACTGCTATTTTAAATTAAACTTGTTCCCTATTGTTATCAGAAGAACAGCCTGTAAGGACACTGCCAGTAGATTTCATTTAGCAACTGGAGGAACAAAGTAGCCTTAAAAGAGTTCTAATTTTTCCTATATTTGTACAATGTTGACATCTATTCCCATGAAATGCAACAATGACACGTTAAGACTTTGAGGGGCATGGGGAGGTTTCTTTTTCTAACCTCAGCATACTAAGTAGCCAGCTGAGATTGAGGAAATGCTCATTCTGCATAATAATGGCAAACATGTATTCTGCTGATATTTCGTTGGCAGAGTTATCTTAAAGAAACAACACAGATCATCCATTCTACAGTCAGGTACTGAGAAATCAGAATATCTAATAGAAGTTCAGGCAATTAAAAGAATACATACCAGAACCTCTTGAATTTTTCAAATAAAAATAAATTTAATGAATTCTTTTCCCAAGATACAGCAAGAGACAATATGCTTAGTTAACTTTAGAAGCAGTGGGTGTTGCTATCAAAACAATACTGAGAATTCATCTGTGTTCATTTTAAAAAAAATAAATTTACATGTAAATATACAATAATATTACCACTGCAAAAAGAGTACTATCTTACTGATGGATAGTATTTTTAGAGGTATGATATGTTTTGGTAAACTGGAGAGAAAAGTGGCCAAGCAGAGAGAAAGCTGGAAACACAGACATGGGGGAGAAGCCACAGAAGTGACTCAAACCTCATTAATGAAAGCAAATTGCTAGAATACAGTGCTTCAAACAAGTGACAAGAGCAAAAATACAAGAATAACTGGCAAATCTTGAGAGAGATCATACAGTAAGGGGAATGAATGATTGACCAAACTGGTTTTTGAAAAAAAAAGAATTGGGAGGCATACAGTGTTACTTAACCTAAAAAAAAAAAAAAAAAAAAAAAAATTGCTCAAAAAGATGTGTTTAACCTTCACAGGGGGCAGCTAAGCTTGTTTTAATTAAAATGCTTTAGCTACTACTGTGGAGGAACATGTGGCCATGTGCACCATTGTTACATGGAAATCTGTTTGTAACTGAATTGAGTGAAATTTTTCTCTTGTTGTACCTGGTGATAAATTCAAGACTAGGCCAAGTTCACAACACAAACACTAGGTGATAACCAGAACTTTTTCTAGTTTAGAAAGTGTCTTTGTGAAACAACTGCAAGGGGTCCAACTTAGGACCCTGAAGTGGCTCCTGCACAAAGCTTTGTAATTAAATCACCTGGAGCAAAATAAATGTATCTACGTAGAAATAATGAAAGGCAGATTATTGATGTTGAAATTGTGCAAAGATTCTGTGAAGATTGTCTTGGTAAAAAAAATGTTGTATCAACTGAAAGAGAACAGAAAAAAGGGGAAAAACTTCAGCAGAGTCAATACATTACACTTCATTCATGTGCTTCATTAAAATGGTACTTAGGCATCTAGACATTACCATTTTCTTGATAAATATGTCAAGTATACAAAAAGTTAACAAAAAGCCATCAGGAAAAAAAAATTGTAATGTACTGCACTTCTACTAATCCTTCCACAAAGCTATTAAGCCAAAAAGGAGACAGAATTTGCAGAAGAGCTGTCCCTTGTGAAATATGTGTACCTTTTAAAGCATGAATTACATTATAAAATGCATTTTAATGAACCTGTACACTGCAAATTAATGTGTTGTCTTGTTCCACATATTCTAGAGGCAGGAGCCTGTACTGAGATTTTCTGTTCTTACTATAGCTAAGGTTTACTTCCAGGACTTCTGCATTACAGTATTTTAATGTACTTTTTAAACATGGAGAAGAACTTAAAATAGAAAATCGAGAAGGTTTCTGTGGCTTTATTATGAAAGTCTTTGGCTTCATATATGATCTATAAACAGAAATGCAACTTATCATAGGGTCATAGAAGGGTTTGTTTTGGAAGGGACCATTATAAAGGTTACAGAAGGACATTCCAGCTGGTATAGTACTCCTCCTAGCTGTCCTTCATCGCGTGGTCTGTAGTCTGCCTAAAAGGAACGGCGTGGGGGTCTCAGCATTGCTCTTTATCAGGACACAAATGCTACTGCAAAGGCAAGTGGTTCCCCAGGGCCTGAATGGAGCAGGGTGGACAAGGAGAAGGGTGGACAAGGAAGAGCCGCTACGACCAAGGTGCCCACATGGCTTCTTATTTATAAAGAAACAAGCTATAGTTGTAAATTCTCGATTACCAGTTCTCAAGCCAGGAGCACACAACTATGAAATCCTCATTTGAAACATGTGGTACTTCAGCTTGCAAATTCATGAATATTTCACGTGCTATACAAACAGAACAGCAAAAAGCAGCAGAGACCTCCCTGGATAGCAAATGTTCTGTAGTTTAAGTGAGTGTGGGCAAAAGCAGGGGGCCTTCACATTTTGAGCAGGAAACGAGCCTAGCAGTACAACAAGCCTTAATTTAGACTATTTTCTTAATGTGCTGTGAAGGGGATCGTGCTGGGTGATTTGCTGTAATGAACTCCACCTGGAAGCTTGGTAAATCTGAAACGGGGGGCTGACTTGCGGTGAGTTACTGTTGTCTCCTCAGCTCTGGTTGACTGAGCCCTAGTTTGATCATTAAGTGACCATCCCAACAAGGAATGACAAGAAATATTTGGTGACTGCCAGCTCAGTGTGCAATGTTTAACAGGCCAATTGCTGCATAGATGGGCTTGCTGAACAGCTCCTCTTTAAGAAGCAAGAAACTTCACTTGTCTTCAAAACTAGCTTTCATGAAACAAATATTACCACAGCTATCATGACAAGTGGAAAATACCAGGAAATAGTAATCTATTAAGGCTGAACTTCAATACTATTTTAAGCCAGTGAGTCCTCTTAAGCTAGTTTAGGGTACATCACCCATTGTCATTTTTAGTTCTCTATTTCTGCATTTCTGGTTTCTCCTCCTGGAAATAAGGCATTTGATGTATTTGAACTATAATATATAGCACTTAACTGTTAGATACATATGAGCTATTCTGTGTGTCAAAGGATCATCAGTTTAGCCAAGAACAAATTAATAGTTAATGGTACTACAAGTGCTTTTTACCTACTTTTAAATGTATTAGACCCTCAATAATCTTACTGTCCGGAGGCTACTTGCCAAAACAGTGTTAGATAGAAGTATTATGAAAAGTACAAATAAATTACATCTATGGAATCTGTGCAGTATTAACTATTAAAATACTAATACATTTGGAACAAATGAGATGCAGCACATTGTTCTATAATTATATATATATGTATATAATTTTTAAACTTCTTAAAAGGTTTATAGTACAAAATATATGGAAGAAGAGTAGATTTAAACTGTAAAAACAACAGTTTGCTTTGATTGTTTCAGTGCAGTGTCATATTAACTTTTAAGTTGTAATTCAGTATGATTTGAAAACACCATGTTCTAAAAATTGCTTTGAACCAGAATCTGACTTTTCCTATGAAATTCATGTCCCAACCAGTCAGAACTCAAAATTTTATAGACCGATCTCAGAGCACTGCTTCACACTTGGAAAGTTAAAATTTCATTTTGAAGTTACAAGTAGTTAATACCTAATTTTTGTTTATTAATAACAGTACCTTTGACTGTCATAAAAGTCAAAACTAGAAATATAGAGGTGAATTAATTCTGATTATTTTAAGAATAGGAACAGTTGTAAAATGAATCTGTAAGGCTTGCTGACCAGACTATTCACCAAACTGAGAAACTTCAAAAGGAATCTGGAAGCCCATGAATCTTTAAAAGTAACTTAGGGTATTGTAAGGTAAAGTTTTTCTGAATAATATAAAAGCTTAAATATACGTTAACTTCAAATAAAATTTAGACAACAATGAAAATGCTGGTGGTAACTTTTACCTCCAGGGGAATTAATCATCTTATTATGAACACTGTATTCAGACCATAAAGACAGAACATGATTTTCTATGGAAAACTGTATAACAGGAAGGAGGAAGAATGTACATTTGATGGGCAGTATATGCAGGGTACTCCTGAGCATCTCACATTCGGCTGGGTATACCTGGAGGAATCAAAGCTGCTACAGACAACTCCACACATCAAACTTCCCAATGCAGGTGTAAGGACTGAAATGCTTTGAGCCTGCAAATTTAAAAACCTAAACTCATTTTATAAGACTGACCACAACCACCACAAAATAAGTCTTGTGAGAAATGAGTTTGTTGTTTGTTTAAATTGTTCTAGGCATTCTGAATAATAACAACAGTAATTTTTTTAAAAAAATGTTTTCTTCTGGTTTATAAAGGGTATAACGTATAGAAAGGCTTCGACAAATATATAAAAATACAAACTCGGTTTATACCACTTCAAAGCAGTGCACTAGGGTGGAGATAAATCATTAATAGAATTGTTCTCTAGAAAGAACAAAGATGTTTTGTGTATAATTATTGATCTTCTCAGTAGGACCCTTTACCACTTCATTGAGAAAACCTCTCATTTTACAGAAGGAAGCATTTAACTAGAAAAATTATCCTGATGACTTCTAATGTTGAAGATTACTTTATCTATAAAGCAATTAATTATCGGAGAATGAAGTGTTTT
Source organism: Astur gentilis (assembly GCF_929443795.1). Taxonomy (NCBI): domain Eukaryota; kingdom Metazoa; phylum Chordata; class Aves; order Accipitriformes; family Accipitridae; genus Astur; species Astur gentilis. Next base: position 3,760,824 of record NC_064919.1, read on the forward strand.
GAATGAAAGATCATAGGATCTGTTCTGAACCCTAAGCTGGAAAGCCAATGGTAGAAAACTTGGTTCTTAAAGGAGTCATATATTCAGTGCCTGGACGGTTTATTCAAATTTGTTTCTTTTCTGAAAGAATGGAATCAAGCAAGTTAAAACATAGATTCATGAGCTAAATCAGACGCTCTCCATATATTTTAAATTTCTGCAAAATCATCCTTTTTTTAAGACAAATTGCCTTTCTGTAAAAATTGAGCATTTTAATATATTTTCAAAATCTATGGATTTCAACTTCTTATGAGGGACCAAAGGTTTAACCCCCAAAGCTTAAATGTATGCCAGAGTTTTAACCTCCTGTTCAACAGTTTAGCAACACAAAAGCTGGCATGAGGTTTGCTTTAGAAGTCATAAATATTTATCATGATCCCACTGAGAATGTTTAAAAAAAGTTTTGTATTTATGTGTGTGCATAAATACATATAAATACCAATTTTTAAAAAAGAACATTTCAATATCATTATCTATATTTTTATAAACAGCATAGTCTAGTCACATGATTTAAGTTTCTCACCTAAAAATCGTGTGAAAAATTTTGTATTCGATTGTAATTGAAGGGCTTTTAAAAGAACAGCATAGCAGAAAAATGCAGCAATGTGAACCTTCTTCCCATATCACATCAATGCACATTGGGCACAGTGCAATACAAAATTATTCATAATACACAAATAGCTAAATGAAATAGAGTTCCAGCTGGTGCCTTAATATTTCAGTGCCTTACAACATACCCTGTTTCAAGAATGATTAATACTTCTTAGTCTCTGTATCACGATTTTGTTGTTGATCACTAGAAAGGAACTCAAATGTTTTCTATTCAGTACTTTTTAGAAACGGAGATTGGACTGCATGTCTTTAGTTGTCTTCTAACACTTTGCTGCCTCGCTACAGCTCCAAGCTCTTAGACGCACTCTGCCTTTGGGATGTACATTCCTCAACAGCCAACTTCTCCCTGCTTTGGTGACTCAACGATCAGGTGACCCAGGGCCTTTTTCCATCGTGGTTCATATTTCAGTAACTTCACAGGTCTCCTGACAATATATCTACTTTGCAGATATGAGATGACAGAGTTAGCTTTAAATGAATTAGCTCAGGTCAGCAGTTCAGTTGTAGCAGCCCAGTATGAACTCATTTATTCTGTTTGTCAGCAAAACGGGTAAGTGTCATTCCTTAAGTCTCCTGAAGGAGAAAATCATTCTTTTTTTTTTTAAGAATTACAGACCTTCCAAACAAACAACTAAATAAGAAAAGGTCTTGCAGAAGTGTCTGTGTTAGTGCAGATAAACCAGTCAACTTTAGAACTGAAAAAATCTACTGTTGCATCAGCATGACACTATGCCCTCCCCTTTACCTGAATGCAATTCCATATCATATGCTGCACTTATATCAGTCCAAAGACACAGTTTTTCCCAGCCCTAAATTGTGCCACATGGAAAAACAAGCTTATTTAGCAAAACCCTAGTATCTCTTCGCAGCATTGAGCTACTCTGTGCAGACAAACCATTAGGGATTCAGATCCACAAATTATAAAAAAAAGTAAATGCTCCTAAGATGGGTGAGTTTTGAATATTATCTTTCTTGGTTAGCATCTTACTAACTTTATTGCTCCCTTCTTTATATGCTTCAGTACAAAGTACTAATCATTTAACCATTCACAATAAGGATATTAGTAACACAGGCAAAGTTAGAGAAAATACATGAATGATCCAAATTCAGAAGTGTTTACTTCTTGTAAGTCTTTGCAAGATTATATTATTATAGGCAGAAAGTGGTGGAAAAGCTGTGCTAGTAGTCAAACCATCTGAAAACATGGCTTTTCTTTTGTCTTATACCACATTACTGCAATAAAAATAAGAGAGCGTAAATACGCAAGTAGCACACCAATGCACAAAATCAACCTCCTAAAGAAATGTGTTGGCCCTGTGTAGGACACTTAGTCTAAATATCTGTCTGAATAAGGCTATACTTTGTGAAGTCTCATTTTTTTCACTTAAATCTGTTCAAGAGCAGTTAGGCATCCATAATAAGGACAGGACACAGGATGAAAACAGAATCACTGACACTGACGGATGGTCACCCACTGTTGATGGATAGAGGGCAGACATCCATTCTCATGTTTCCAGACCTCTCTGTAACACTTGACATTTTCAACCATAAGATACTGCCTGCCTCACAGAGGTGGCAGTGGTTCAGATATGTACACCAGAATGATGCAAATTCCTGCTGGAACTGGTCACCCTAGCAGTAGTGATGGCAAATTGAATCTCTGCCACAAAGTTTCTTCTCGCTCTCCCTCCGTACTAGATGCCTTTAGGAAATGTCACTTATTTCAGAAATCCAAGAACTCAGCAGCAGAGGTTCCACGAGCTAAGGAAACCGGCTTTGTGACAGGTACTCTCCTTCAAAGTGTATAGTGTTCTGGGACCAGGTTAAATAAAGTTTCAGAACAAGGGTTGTTTTTCTGACAAAATGTAGATGTTTACTATGAGGGACAAGCTGGAGAAAATGCACTCTCTTGGACTCAGTGCAGACTACTGAATGTGCATGGTCACAGAAAACAAACAAACAAAAAAAAACACTTGGAAAACTCCACATCTTCCACTTGAAGGTAACACATTCTTTTTTGACCTTATTGATATAAACACTCAGCAGAAAGCGTCTATGATAGTAAAGAAGCAAATACTACCCAAACAAAATAATATAAATAATATACAAATAAAAACAAAATATAGAATAAATAACATACAAATAACAAGCAAATAATAAAATATAATAACACAGCTTTTTGACATTTCTATTGAAAAAGGGTTTTGAGTTATTGAAAAGTTTGGGAATAAGTGTAGATGAGAAGAAATGTAGGATGATTAAGGAAAGGAAACTCTGTCTTGAAGAGATGGGGCAGGAGCACTAGAGATTGGGGAAATACAGATGAGTTTAATTGCAATGACTATCTTGAAAATCATCCTGCATATATTCTGGTCTGAGTGAACCACCACTCAATAGTTTCATTAATGACATAAACCCCCAAACAAATAGTATGTTTACTGAATTTGCAGATGACACCAAATTGAGTTGAGTTACAATTACTCTAAAAAAAGGTTAGAATACAAAATAATCTTGACAAGTTGAAGTCTCATCTGGGGGGGGGGGAAAACCAGAGAACTACTCAGGAAGGACAAGTGCAAGGTGCTAACTTATGCAGAACAAATAGGTTACATACAGGATGGGAAAACAGATGGTTACAAGCTTTAGAAAACAATCTAGAGGTTATAGCTGATCTTAAGATAGCTATGAATCTATGTCCTGCTCTTCTGAAAGAAGCCAAACACTATTTTGGGATGCATGAAACAGAGAATAGGTTACAAGATGTAAAATAATTTTCAACAGTTGTGGATATTAGTCAGATTACTCTCTGGTTTGAGATGCCATCATTCAGTGAGGGTATAACTAAGGAGAAAGAGTCCAGAGGAGAATAATGAGAAGGATCAGAGGTCTAACTGACACATATTTGATCAGTCCTAAAAAAAGACTGATAAAAGTGAAGATGAAAGATTGTAATACCTTTCAAATACATGGAGACCTGTTACAAAAAGGCAGGGAGTCATGTATGAGACAAAGGGAGAGAATTGAAGTTGGACATTGGGACAAATGCACTAATGCAAAGATAGTGAATCAGTGGGACAGACTGAGAATGCATTTTCTTTTTATCATTAGAAAGAAGCCTTTACAGATGAGTTAGACAAGTATCTGTCAGAAATGACATAGATGTGGCACAGGAAAATGGACTACAAAGCTTTTAGGTTCTCTTACAGCTTTTTAATTCACCTTCAATAAATTCTAACTGCAGAGAATCTTTTTTAATTAGCTCAGGCTGCAGAAAATGAAGGTTTTGCATCTCAAGATCTACATTCAATCTCAATATTATCTTCTAAAAAGGCAGTTTGGGTAGCAGTTAGGTAAAAGCATGGGTCTTCCCAAACTTGTAGAGTATGAGGCTTGTAGAATTGGAAGTGGGTAAGAATAGCATAGAAAACAGCTGAAAAAGCAGGAAAGGACTAACAGGGTCTTAAACAGAAAAATCTTGAGTTTACTTAAGCAAAGAAAGTTCACTGAGTCTAGAACAACAGTCTCACTAAAAAGTATGAATAGTTATACATCAGAAAATTGTGAGATTTGACCCAGACACTTTCATAATTAAAAGAACAAAGAAGAAGGAGCTTGCTAGCAAGAATTCTCTGGGCTCTAGTAGCTTAAAGTCAAAATTTAAAGGACTTCACAGGTCAAAACACTTGAATAATAGCTTACCCAGAATCTCTGCTGTAAAGTGCATAGAACAAAAAGTCCAAAACATCACAAGGAAAAAAGAAAAAAAAAATTAAAAAAACCAAAACAAACAAACAAATAATAAAACCAGAAAGCTGAACTAGCGAAGGTTAATTGACTTCTGTCAAAATTTCTAATTTAGATATGTATTATGACAAATCTGAAAAGGAAAATTCTGCTTGCCTGCAAGAATGTGGATTCTGATGGGAAATACGTAGGATATTTAAATAATCCTCACTGGATATATGAAAAATACACAGTTATTTCTTTATTTGCAAAGCCTTGAAATGTATTTTAATATATAAAATTTTCTGATTTTTATTGGTCTGTAAAAATATCTAGTGTCTGGAAGTCCACAACAGATTTACTAAAACTCATATTTACTTCTCAACAGCTGTTATCAAAATTAATAAATAGTAAAAAAAAGTACATAAAAAAATTCTTCTTTTATTACATTTGGGAATATCTATTCTCCTATGATTCAAAATGACAAGTTTGACAAGAAATGGAAATCAAAAAGGGGAATGGAAAACTAGAAAGAATGGAAAATGAAGTGAGAGGGATCCAAGTTATAGTCCAAAATGAAATAAGAAGACATATTATATAGGAGTTTTTTAAAAAACTTTTTAAACCTAGAACATTTTAGCATCGCTATACTAACAGTAGTCTAAACAAGTAGGAAATATAAAAAGGTAATGAAGTAAGGCAAATGTGGACTGCTGTGAAAGGATCAGAAAGCCTGAATTCCTTTAACTATGATCCCAAAGAAGACAAACTTTGGTGGATTTATATCAGCTATGTCCAATCCCACATTGTCACAGCACTAGAAAATCAGTTTAGCATCTCTCAGATATTGATATTTTCCCTGACGAGTTCACTGACGTAGACACAAGAACTGCCCAGAAACAATATCTTAGAAACAATCCCAACTCAGTCAAGAAAAAGTTCAGCACAAGCAGCTCTGCATGGGTTCTCCATATCGCTAATCCATAACCTTTCCCACTTCCCCATAATGGATACAAAGATGGGCTGAAGTTGACTTTTTTTTCCCCAGTTGAAGTTATATCTTGTCTTCTAACTTGTTTTTTTTCCTTCCTTAATGAAAATCCAATTAGAAATTACCTTCTGTGTTCAGCTAGTTTTTAATCTGTATTAATATTAATTATTTTCTATAAGGCCAAGATTAGCATAAAATACCTGTAGGAGGAGGAGAAACAGCAGATACTCCTTCCAGTTTTTTTCTTAGATATACATATAAAGAGGGTGCATGTTCTATTAAAAGAGAAGACAGCTTGCTATTTTAATTATTTATTATTTTTTTTTTTTTGTCTGTTAGAAAAGCCTACAAAGACAGCTTTTAAAGACTTTTTTCTGGGCACTGGTCATTTTGAATGACGAAAGTTTCAGATTACTAAGTAGGTTAAAGTCGGTTAAACATCACCTAGAACACACAGGTCTTTTGGGTAAAAGAGGTAAATCTTGTCAAAAGCTTCAGGTGGAAGTGTGAAGGCAGCACGCATTCTGAGTCACCTATGCAGAACACCAACAAGAAAAGCCACATAACCAAAATCTCAGACCAATATTCCTTTCATAAACTGTGATATGTTCTTTCTACCTGTTTGTATGTTTTCCTTAAAATTTGCTTAGTTGTTGATTAATACGATGGTTTCAAAGTACTTTTAGAAATAGTTAAATAAGTTTGGCACACAAAAGGTAATGTTTAAAAGGTATCCAACATCATGACTACCCATTTCCATAAATCACATACAGCTTCGTGATACATCCATAACTGTTTAGTTAACATGACAACAAAGGATACTTATTTCATGATTTATAACAAGTGAAAGAGGAGACTCCCTGAAGGGGAATAGTTACTGAGAATGGAAAATTTGAGCATAAGAAGAAAAGTGTTTAACATTTTCTGTTTAAAAGTTTTGTTTTAAAATAAAAAATGTGTAACTGAACATTTTGGGGTTTTTGCCAGGGCAGACACTTGCCTGAAAAATATGGAATAAGACTATGAAAGGATCACTTTCCGTGGAAATTTTATACAAGTACATTCGGATGCTATTAAAAAACCAACCAACCAAACAAACAAAAACCACAAACAAACAAACCAACCAACCAACCAACCAACCAACCAAGCAACCCCAAAACAAAAGAGTCATAGCAGGCAGCAGAAACTTTCTTGAGAAACATTCTTAAGAAACTGCTAAAGTAGATCAATCATTTAAAAAGACTATGCAAACCTTTTGCTTTCTTGAGCTATGACTTTAGCCTCTGCTTTCATACATTTGTGGACACAAAAAAAAACCCCAAATAAATAAAAAATGGGGTTCCGATCATCATTCCAGGGAGAGAAGAGGAATGTAAAATGAAGCAGCAGTATTTTTATTTCCCCAAATTGAGGACTGAACAGCTGTATCAATTTATTCCCCTTAAAACACTGAGGGAAAAGTTACAAATTTTCCTCTGACATCTTTGTATTTCCCACTGGTGTTTTGTATCTTAGAAGTTAACATACCTTACATACCAGGACATCCTATATTTTACAGTTGCTATGGCAATTGCTAATTGGATATTGATTAGAAGAGTAAGTAGTGTTCTAAAAAAGCTATGCAATTAGCTACACAACCCTAAGGATATCTAGAATGGTATTAACATATGCACTTTTGCTTTGAAAAATTTCTGTATCATCATTGCTTTCAGGTTATCAAACACTTGCTGACTGAATCTAACCCATTTTCAAAGCTTTGCACCTCTGAGCAGCCACATCCCAGTTTTCACATGCAGATCTGACATGAGCTGAACTACTGCAGCATGGAGTTCAGCATTATTAAACAGGCTGGTCTTTCTGTGAAGATGCAAAGAAATGTCATAATGGGACTGTTAAACATATTTTGCTCAGGGCCACATTGCGCTCTAAATAAGAATATTTTCAAAGGAGTCAAGAAGCTCAGATTTTCCTTGAAATCAAGTGACTGGTGATTTGTAATTAGTAAGTGCCTGCATCCTAATCTTCCTAAAGTCAACAAGGATATCTCAGTTTCTCCCTAGTTGATCTGGATTTGATCAGTAGAGGGGGAACATGAAAGAAGAGAGAAGATTGAACTGCATCCAAGTCCATATAAATTCTGATTATCTACTGAGAGAAAGGACATTTCACTCGATTTCAACTGTAAGGTGCAAAAAGGACTTAGACCAGCAAGAGTCCTCTTTGGTGGTTTCGGGTAAAATTCTAAACAATTAACCTTGGTACTCCAAGTTGATAAAACACGATGCACAAACATCTGTAATTCACTGAAAGCACAGGCTTACATAAATAAATAGTATTTTTCATTCCTAAATTGTGTGGTATTTACAAGGACAAAAACATTTATATAGAGAGTCACAGTACATTACCTGAGAAATTACTGCTATAAATGCATATGCAAGGAGGTATCTGACATAATTATGATTTTGGTGCTAGATATGAGGTAGATCTGAGTGTTTTTACAGTTTGAATTCAGCATTGCTTAGTTTAGTAATTGATTGTGATAGTTAAATTTGCATAACATTTAAAACTATTTAGTAAACTACTTTCCAGTTTTAACTTTATCTGTTGGATTGTTATTTGTACATTTATATGGATACATTTGACTTCTTGTGGGATTTCTAAGCACTCAGTGCTACAAACTGCAAAATCAACTACACAGAATACACTACAGTCATTTGAAAAATGACCATACATTTTAAAAATGAATATTTATTCAGACTTTTTAAAAATCCGTTTACAGCATTACTTATCTAGATCTTTACTAAACAGAGTGGAAAGCTAGTGATCAATAATGAAATCATAACAGATTTGAGGAGCTCAGAATAACTTCATTTCTGTTGTACTGTTCATACATAAGGATAAGTATTTGGGTATTTTATAAACGACAGCATATAGTATACTTTCTAAAACCATATTCTTTTTTTAAAGAAAAAATACTATGTATAGAGAAACATATGTCATTTACCACCTTTTAAATTTCACAGAAAATCTAAGTTGTTATTAAATCCAGTGTAATTTACATTATGGCTTTCACATTATAAAACAGAAAACAATTTTAGTAAATTAACTGTAGTTCATGAGGCAGGAAATATTTACTTTACAAAAAAAAACCAACCACCCAAACAAAACCAAACCAAAATCAAAATATAACCCACAAAAATGTCAATCAAATTCTGTCTATCATGGTAGCATGACAACATTAGCCTTTTAATCTTCTGGAAGTTACTGATAAATCAGGTAAAGAAAATGAAGTACTATTCTTCCTAAAATTTTAAGTGAGTGATTCTTTAAAGAAGGATCCTTAAAATACAGTGCTCATAGTCACCAGTGCCTTTTGCTGAAAGAGAAAATAATTGTAATGTTTCTTTATTTCATCAGTATTTTTTCTTCTGTTCAAATGAAATCTTATCACCTATTCCCACTGGTAAAAAATGGGCAAGAGACTGATGTCATTTAACTTGAGGGGGATGTTGGAGACACCTCCAACAAGGTTACTTAGACTCAGCAGGAAATAAAAACACAAGTAGTATAAAAAATAAGTTTTATTTTAGTCCACATTAAATACTGATCTTATAAAGATGATCTGTAACTTCATTGTCTGTACAATTAAACCAAGGTATTGATTATTTATACTATATTTTAATGATTTACAGATAGTATATAGCATTTAGAAAAGAAGACTTTATTAAAAAGATGTAACTTTAGTGTAGGAAAACATTATCAATTCTGCTCCTCCAGAGTAAAAAAATGCAAAGGCATTTTTTAAAGTTACTTTCAAACTACTTTCCTTGCTTCATAAAATGCCACTGGCAAAAAATAATGCTGCTTTTATAATGTAACTGTGGTGACATATTTGTAAAGCAGCATGTAAGCACTCATAAAAGGGTAATGACTTCCTTAAGTGATAATAAAATAAGCTTTCACGTGGAGATACACTGAGGTGCTACTGTTCATGTGCAACAGTAGTAGCATTACCTATTTATTTCTTATCTTCTACAACTCAAGGTTTTACAGGGTAGGAATCGTTAGTATCTGTTTGGTGCAAGCCAGATTGGGACATTATGGGTGCATCTATGCTACCATTTTACTGCAGTTTAAAAATGTAATTTGGAAGCAAATCTCAGCATCAGCATATCTAACCCTAGCAAATCGCCCCCAAGTTATTGTGAGTGCTCTTACATCATGTGTGCCAAGTTTCTTTTGGATTAGATTAAAATGGAAGATGCAGTCTTGGAGAATACCTGAAAAGCTGTAATCACATGGGACCATACTAGTAACTTGCAAGTAAGTCTTCTAAAATGTACAGTTTGAAGGATGGCAACACAAAGAGCTTAAAAATTTCATTAGTTTTTGTTGCTAACTCATAGTTTCTGTATTATGCAGGCTGGATAATGTCACTAATTCAGACTGTTTGGTGATGACAATGCTTTGGGGAAGAGCATGGCACCAGCTGAGCTCCTACAGAAACCAGTGAGGGATTTTCACCCCTCCAGCCAGAACTCAGCAAAGAAATCTCTGCTTTCTCATTGATTTCTTATGGGATTGTCACTTCTGTATTCATGCAGATATGTGAGGGTCAGTAACATGCATCAAGTGAAGAAAGTGTCCAGAGCATAACTTGTCTCTAGATTAATCCAGCTACATGCTTTCTTTTTAGATGGTCAAGCCTTTTTAAAGACAGTTTGTAATCACCACAAGTGAGATACTTATGGCCACAAGTGGGAGATTTGGCGTAGATACCCCCGGTGAGGACTTCCAGTCCTTCAGGATGGACCTAAAGTACATACATATATGGTTGCATACACAGATAGAGAAAAATTAGTAGAATTAGACAAAATAAATCTGGGTAGAGATTAAAGAGCAACAAGGGAACCAAAGCCTTTATCTTCATTGCCCTCTTTTGGAACAATGAAATTCACAGAGCTCAGGGTGAAGTGCTCTCATTTGAGTGGATCTGGCTGTGGAATGACCTTTTTAGAGGAAATTAGTGTATGAGGAAATTAACTTATTGATAAAGGCTTCCTAATCCTAGCTGATAACTTTTGCAAAGTAATATCTGTACCATTCATTTTCAAATGTTCTAACCCCAGAGAAATGCCTTCTACTCTCTCATAAGGGAAAACAGACCCTCTAAGTACATTTCAAGTCAATACACTTTACTTATAAGGAAGTCATAACTAATAATAATAGGTGGCGATACAAAACTCAAAGTTTAAATGAGCATTAAAAATACACAGAATGTAATTGATTTAAAGATTTTAATGAAATATTTCATTTGAAAGAGACTTTTGATGAGCAAAAGCTTTAAAGGAAATATTTTCGTTCCAGTGGCATTTCATTGGAAAGGTTTCTATGTCCCACAGGGAATTTGTGGGTAAAATGAGACTTATTCACTTTACCATAATCATCTGGCTAGGAAGAATCAACTGTTTAATCATTACAGAGACTTTTTTCCTATCCTTTTTGTACATATGTGGGCATGTGCATCTGTTTATATGTTTATGTGTAAGAGAGAGAGACTGAAAGAGCAAGAGAAAGAGATATCTTCTGTATCAACATCAAGACAAAACCAATACCTTTTGAAAGTGAAAGGCAAACATGCTGACACTCTCCCTCTACTTTCTTACCTGCTCCACACATCATTAAGTCAGTTAACTTCCCTGAAGGCTCAAGACTGACTCCCTGCTCTAGCCAAGTTAAGACCAGATCTCACATCACACAAGTTTGTGCTAAGTGCTGGATGCTAATATCCATTTATCTCTCTTTTTGTGTCAATAAATAATTAATGATTGACACAGAATGCAACATCCCACGAAAAGAGAATGAAAAAACACCGTATCAAGATGGTCAACTCTGCAGATGTTACATGCTTCAGTGGACTTTCAAGATGGAGGTTCAAAAACCCTGTACCAATTAAATTTGAAAGGAACTGCTAAGTGGGTTGTTGGTGTTCTACAGAATAATAATACCAATGTGATCTAATCCCCATGCTGATGTCCAAGAGTTTGTTTAAATTTTTCAGTCTTAGTTTCCCTATTCTGATAATGAGACTAACTACAGCCTAAACACTTGATTCAGCATCCTTTCTGTCACAGCTCTCCAAACACAAGGTAGAAATAGGAAAATCCTAGCTATATGACAAGTCATTTATATAGAGGGCACAGGAGAGTGACTAAATGATTTAGCCACAAAAGAAGGGCATGTTGGCACACTATGGTTTAGTCCACCTGTTTGAGAAGTAAACAAACCACCACAGTTAAGAAGGACAGAAACCAAAACAGGGAAAGGCAAAGAGAGAATGACTCTGTTAATATAAGTGATAAAGCCCTCACACAGTGGAAAACTTCAAAATCAAATAATTGGACATGCCTGCATGCTGGCATTCCTCAGAGAAGGCAGACAATAGATTTTTCTACTAATTTTAATATTCTACTTGCTCCATAAAATGTGAAATACAAAGTGCAGACTCAGCACTGAGAATGAACATGAACTGAGAGATAAATCTCCAGATACATCAAGCTAACAACATAAAAAAAATAACCATCAGGTTTAAAGATCCCTTTGTGTTCCTCCAATTCTAAAGGTCTCCAGTGTAAATTCCAGACTTCAGACTTCAAACTTTGTAGTATAAAATAATTTTGGAGGGGACGGAAGAGGAAGGAATTGTCTGTTCTTCCAATCTAGCTCTAGCCCATAATGATAACATATTTCAAAGGAATCTTTGAATTCATGTTGTTCAACACATATCTGATTAGTGTAGTGGTGTGTATTCTTTTTTTTTTTTTTTTTTTTTACTAAAAGTCACCCTCCTGATCATAGACATAAGAGAAAAGAACACATGTAAATACCTTCTTTCCAGGTAGAGGATTTAGTAGCATGAGTATCCTGAATTTTATACCCATTTGTGAACAGACACTAAGGTTGCAATTCTCACTACTCCGTTGGCTACTGTGCAGCACTCTGTGGCATAAAGCAGCTACAGCACTGAAACCAGCCAGTGCAATATTTCTCCCACTGGGATAAGATTTAATTAGTGTTATAATTTAACTAAGGGGCTTAGACTACAGCAAATAAAGTAAGAGTACACCTCTCCCTGACATTTCTGGATAGGAAGACACTGGGGAAGAGTCAGATGAGGAAAAAAACACAAACAGGTAAAATGGATGAAAAAAGGCATTCAAAAGCAGTTAAAATTGCCAAAGTTTCTGGGTTTATCAGGTTTTCAGCTACAGAGAGCCAACTTGAAAAAGAAGAAAAATGAAAGCTTTCACAGTGCTAGAATTATATACTTTTCTGTTTGCCATCTGCAACCTATTACTGTCTCTCTGTGTGGTCCTTACTGAAATACAGCTGTTAAGGAAGAAAAAAGAATAACCCTCCTCTTTAATACATTTTCCATGACGTGTGCACACTCCTAATCTCTTGGTGTAGAAACCACTGTGCAAGTCCAATCCCCCTTCATATGGATTATAGCTCTCGATCTGCTCCTAAACAAGATGGGTTTATCAAAAAATGGATTGCAGGTAGGGTAGGGGAGGAACAATCTCCAAAGCTCAGAAGGTCAGTTTTGATTTCACCTTTGCTGCTTAAAAACCACAAACAGATCCTGCAGTGAAGACGGTGGCAGAGATTTGTAGTGATGAAGCAGACCCAAACAACATTTTTGGTAACAGGCCAGTTTCCAGAAGCTCAACTTGCTGTACAAGAGAAAAAAAAAAAAAAAAAAAAAAAAGAGGACTCACAAGCTCAACTTGCTGTACAAGAGAAAAAAAAAAAAAAAAAAAAAAAAAAAAAAAGAGGACTCACAATGATAAGTACTGTTGACAAAGGACAAATTTTGAAAATCGTCACTCCTTATAAACCCATTTATGGCATGTTTCTCATGACAAAATTAATTTTACAGTTTGTTTTTCCTTTTAGTAACATGAAGAATAAGTTGTTTCAGAACATCAGAGTCACAACGACAACTTCATTTAAAAATTCACAGAAAGGGCTGCTACTAGAGATTCAGTCACTGAACACAGATACTGTCACTTGAACATCATTGCACTTTGTCTTTCAACAATCTCTTATTTCGTAGCAAAGTTGTAAAGGCCAGATTTGGATCCAGAGTCTCCCAGCAATAAAGGTGGATCCAGTTTGGTTTCCTATTTAAAATGATTTCATATCTATCTTTTACATCTGTCTCTGAACTTCCCAAAGTTGCAGGTGGATGAATGAGCACGCACTATCACTGAGCCTGCTCCCACTGAAAGGAGAAAGCTGTGGTAAAGTTACTTTACCAAGTGAGAGCATCAACCCAGCCACAGCCGTCAGGTGCTCTCTGGGCAGTTCATGCTGCTTGCAGTTACTGAAGAGTGACCTGAAAACGCTGTTGTTCAGCTTCTCATATTAACCATTAAAGTCTCATCTCATGCTAGTTCTTCAATAACTATGTAGTCCACCAATATCTTACTAGATACTAGTTCAATAAAACAAAGATACACTGCTGCAGACAAGTCCCTGAAAGTCTATTAGCTTTTCAATTAAAAGCATGCAGTATTAAACATGCATATGTGACAAGTACTTTTAAAAAAGTCTACTTAATTATGAATAACAGAAACTTCCTTTTTTTTAAGAACAGTCATCACACCCCAAGACAATATGTGAAATTCTCGAAGAAGCAGCACAGATCCAAGAAAGCAGCTACAGAGAGCATCTAGTAGGTACCTATATGAAATGAACATTGGGTTCCAGTCTTGGACTTTTCGTTTTAGTAGCATGCAGTACAGATGAGGGAAACTGCTGCTGCAGAAAATACATTGACTTTGGAACCATTTTTGTTTAGGACAACCTACTGTAAGCATTTGTAGGGTCTCCAGACCTGGAGAAATACAGAGGGCAGAATCTCTACTGTTCAAATTAATCTTCATTCAGAATCTTCGTGCCTGAAGAATAACTCAAAAGTGCCACAGGAGAATATGCCCTACAATAAGGTAAACATGAATGCACTTTACTAGTATTTGCACATCCTAAGTGGTACACAGACACCTTAACTCAACAAACCAAACAAAATACTGTCCCAGTAAACTGCTTTCAAGCTGAGTGACTTGTGGTTTTCACAATGTGTAAGAAGCCACTTTACTGTGTAAGACAAAAAAAAAAAAAAAAGGCAGCTATGTGATCCAGTTCTGTAATACCTGTATTAAGCTTCTCTTATCTTTCTGAATAAATTATACAAGAGCAAGCAGTTTATCTTAGAATTAAAATAATTAAAAAAATCAGAATGGATTGCATAACAGTTGTAGAAGCCTCACAGAATAGATACTTTAATAGATTAAAGGAATTTGTGAATCTTTCAGTTTTTCAGTAAAAAATTACCCATGGAGGTTCATGCTCTTTCTGCGTAAATTTCATATTTATATATTTGTTAAAAACACCGCATTACTTAATAAAAACCAAGCAAAACATATATGACACTACCAAACATTGAACAAGGTGGATTAGAAGGTGGAGTTATACTTAGAATAATATTTGGAATAGTATTTCACTCTGAGTATTTCAATAAAGGAGTCTGGGCTAGAAACCAGAAGTTTCTAGAACTTTCATTCATGCCAAAAACCTTTGGAGTGAACATGTAAGGAGCGAGGAGGTAATCAATAACAGCCAAACCAGGAGACTCACAAGGTCTTTAATTTAAATATTTTAAAGCTAATGAATTTATTTTTAAAAAAAATCTCTTCAAATGGTTTTAAATCCCTTTAAATACCAAACACATTGAATTGCTTCATACAAAAAACTTTGCAGTAATACAACATAATGATGACAAAATATTCTTTTAAACGTGAGAACATGGTGCTGAATGGGAATAACTGAGCTCAGAGACCTGGTCTTCTGGACGTCAAGGCTATGTGCATTTACAGGGCCTCTCCTGTTCATAATCAATGAAGTGTCAAGCAGCACATCAAATAACCATGAGAGGAGCTGAAGCTAAAAGACAGAAACGGTAACAAGAATACGGCTTTAGCCTAAGAATAAAACATGCACTATTAAGAGTCTGAAAAAAATATAGCTCAGTCTATCCATCTTTTTTTTTTTTTGGTCTCCTTTCTCTAAAATTAAGCTATATTTTATCCACAGACAATACATTGCATTAATTTTGCTAATTCCTAATCCTAGGAGAGAAACTATTATAGCCTGTAACATTGAAAATGTGTCCCAGTTGTTAGATTTTTGTTCCATCAGATATGTTTTACATCTACATATATAAAACATAAACCACAGTTATTGATAATGAATCCAATATACATTTTACCAGTAGATAATAATAATAATGACACACTCTTGTATTATCAAGTAAGAAATATCTATTGTGTAGCTGCCTTTCATTTTAAAGACTATTAAAGTCAAGCAGAAATTTAATGGCTTTAGGAAAAGCTTTATTCCAGTCTGCAAACTGCTGTTTTGTAAATTAAACATCTACATGCGTTATTCTGATGAACTGACTTTACTAAATCCTCCAAAATTATATTGAATTCCTATTTTGAAGTTTATCTAATCTTTTATAGTACCTAAAAGAAGCATGCAATATAGAATGTGTGGCTGGGATTTACTTCACTAACCCACTTATGTTAAACATATCTTTTCTCATCAAATCCTATATGTTTTACATGCATCAAAAAATAATTACAGCAACATATTAATATCGCTAAGAGACTTGATATAGGCACTCTGAGGAATAGCATTACAGCCATAACTCAGATCTTGTTATCTTTGGGAAAAAAATAGATATTGTTACAGCAGTAAAAGTATACAGTATGTGTCTAATCAAGAGATGAATTTTAAATAAATCCCTTAAGAGGTCTCAAACATAATGAACTTAATGAAAATTAACACAGTGTGAAACAGAGCAGAAATGGAATCATGGACAGCATAAATCAGTGCTCAGACTGGAAGTTCTTAAAAGCTCATATTATAATTTTGAAAACAATTATCTTAAGAGGTCTTAATAACGAAAAAGCAATAAAGCTATTATATCCGTCCTCTGGAGTGCTCCACTTCACCTTGTTATTAAACTGTTAAAACACAAATAATGCGCTTCAGACTGGATGACCTCCAAATTTGTTAACATGAACTCTCTCTGTTTTAAAGCAAGGTCACCAAACAGGACTCAATCTAGGAGCAAAAAGGTTAAGCAACTTGAACAATGTGTTCCAATATAATTTCGTCAAGGTAAGGATCAAACTCAATTATGAGAGATAAGAGAAAATAGATTTCCCCCCCTTTCATCATAATTCTGATTACTATTGACCAATTTTAATACAGTGACTGTCAGGTAGCTTATTATTATTAGTGACCCGATACTCCGGTTACCTCCTGTTTATGGAGCAGATTAACAGGACACTCTTGAATAAAAAAATTAAAGACTGCACACTATTTTACCTACCCGCCTGGGAATTTTTACTTGCAATAAGCAAGTTTAAACAGAGTTTATCATCATTCATAAATTATTTTGAAAACAGCTTCTTCACTCTGCATTTCTTTTAAGGAGATCATGAAGATGGCATAATTTCCACTTTTAAAGACTTTTCCGGTTTTGTGTCAAAACTGTCTTTACAAAAGATGGCACCAGTGTTCTAGGTTAAAAAGTAATTAAAGTGAAGTGGGGTATGAAATTTACATTCTTTATACAAGACTCACTTTTGACTTGTCCTGATAATACATGATAATACTAAAATCATATCAGTATCACCTGCTAATTCTGTTTATTAGCAACAGGAACATAATTATACAATAAACCATCTCACAAAGTCAGCAGTGTAATGATTTCACCCCAAGCAGCCTCAGTATTATTGATTCCTGGGATGCATATCTAGAATGGAGAACTAACTCCACCTTCACATGCTTTGTACCTTGATCTGAATTAAGAAACTACCTGTAAGAGGCTGTTAAGTCCTAGTTATGCCTGCTGGGATTTGTGGGAATGGAATATATTCCATTTCACCTTACTATAGAGATTTCAGAGGACCGTTTGCTTTTACTCTGAATCAGAAGAAAAACCATCCTTATATTCCTGCAGGGATCAACTGAAACCAGGGCTGCTACAAGTGTTTGCAGGATCAAATTCTTTATTGTGCAAGAAAACCTTGCACATGACGTCAGTTCTACTAAACATCACAAACAAAGTATTCCCTGGAGTACTTAACTGAATGAAACAAAAAGTCTGGGGCCTTCTTGATCAGACTTAATGATATCTACAGTATAAGGAAAAAAAAAAATAATTTTGTGGTATTTATCCCAAATTACCAAGGGAAGCACTCTGGCAGCATCTTCTTAGCCATGGACATCTCCCCCCAAACACTTGCATTTTTGAAGCCTTTTTATTGTCTCTGCACAGTTACATTTGCTAAGTTGCCTAACCAACTGGATCTCTCTCTTCAAACCCCCAAAACTATTTAAATTCCTGTTTGCCCCTCCTTCCAAGAACACAGTTTCTTGAACTTCACTTTGTTGGGCACTTTTTGTCCCTTAACCTTTAGGAGTCTTCTGCCTGTGATACCTAGTGGCATTAAGTTTCACTGCTGAAAATAGAATGATATTTACAGTGTTAAATATTTCATCAAGAATTTAGCTGT
>NC_064919.1:3783841-3816341 GCF_929443795.1 Astur gentilis
AGTATTAGGTTAATGGTTGTAGTCAGTCATCTTAAAGGTCTTTTCCAATCTAAATGGTTCCATAGTTCTATGATTCTATCTAAAACACCATGAAATTGGCATTATTTAAAAAAGTAAAACATTTACCATTTGTATCTTTCCTTAGAGCATGTGTATGATGCTGTAGCATGCACATCCACAGACCTATTCCATGGGTTCTTTTTCCCTTGCAACCTGTGCACCTTTTTGTTACGCTATGCATGAGAGTTTTAGGTCTCAAAACTTTCCATAAGGATGGTGCAATCCTTACTCTCTGGTCAGGGAAGCAGAGGCACTCAGAGGCAGACGAACCCATAGGCTGAGAGCAGTACCAGCCTTTGGGTCTGATCCTGATCTCATGCTCCATCTTGTGAGCCACCCTAATGGTTGTGTCTGAATTATCAAGTAGTGCAGTGCAATTTCACACCTGCGCAATGAAACCATCCTGAAGACACCATGTCCACCCTGTCCAAGCTTCAGGGGCTTTGTGTCAGACTAAGTCTAGTCTGGGTCCTGTGTCCTGAACACCAATAAGAGGTTGGAGTGTGTCAGATGGAGCATATCTAATTAATTTTCACCCAAACAAGATCTAGCTCATAATCTGTGAACCAAACCTCTATAAAGAGCAGTGACCATGAAGTTGACTGGAAAAGTGCAATATTGTTTGAACTATAAGCTTATAAATATGCACCCATTCTAAAAAAGAAATGTAAGAAAAAGAGTATACATAGGCTATATACTTAACTTCAACAGCTTTTTTTCACAACATAGCAATGATACTAAAAAATACACAGCTAAGTATTCAGGTGCATTAGTGTAAGGTAATGAATTGATCTTTCAGTTCTACATGTTATTTATTCCCTTCATCATTTATACATTTCATTCCTATCAAATTTTGGAGCTCTACAGATATTTAATTCACAGCCAAAAGCCACTGAATCAAGATAAAAAGAAATAAAAATTCAGTATACTATGCTGAGAAATTGAATGACAAGTTGTAAATAATAGCTATTTTGTTCATTTTTCCTTATTAAATTTTTGGGTAAATGAAATTAAAAAAGCATAATATTTGACACAGTCGCAATAGTTTGTCAAAACTAGAAATTTGAGATGAGTGATGTGACGTACCTATGAAAGAGCTTCCCTATTGTGTTGTTTTCTCATCTTTAACTTTTACAGCTTTCTATTCCTGTTTTATCCACATGCTCCATTCCAACTGCCTCTCTAACCCTATCATGCCTGTTTGATCCCAGAAATTGCCTCTAATCTCAACAGTCACATCATATGGAAGGTTGCACAGAAGATGCAAGCATAATTGTTTCATAGCAATTTTTTTTATTTTTTTAAATGATGTTCCACCACTTGTCCGAGCCATCCTTCAGAGCATTTGGTATTCTACAAGACCTGAAATGTACACATTTCCAAGAATATTACTATATTTAATTCCTGAGATATCAAATGCTGTCCAACCTGCAGACAATGTCAGATTCAGAAAACAAAGTCTCTTTAAGTTTTCTAATATATTTTCAGCTGTGGGACACACTGATTTTAGTAACTAAGTAAATGTAGCCACATAGTCTGTAGAAGAACATCTGTAGTATCACAAGTGATATCAATGTTTTGAAACCTCTGTGCCAAAGAAAAGAGGTTGAAGGACTACAAGAAAAACTTAGAAGTTTAGTTCCTGAGGCTGTAAACCAGGGCCTGGCCATACAACCCAAATTCAGGAGGATTTTATAGATTTAATCAGAAACTCAGTTTTTATTTGAAATTCTAGTGGGTTACTGGGTTGGCCATAAAGTGAGACTACAGTTTTAAATAGGAATTGGATTTTACATTTGTTTAAGTAGACAATTCATTTAATTGAGCTCCCGGTTGTTCAAACAAGAAACAAGCTTTTCACTTTTGCATAATAGACAGAGTTTATGATGGTCCCTTAAATAATCAAAAGAAATTACACAACTAAAATAAGAATCTTAACATGGGGTAAAGGTCATTGGGGTAGAGATAAATCTGGGTCTTGTGTGAGGAGATTGTAATTAAAGCCATGAAAACAGATGAGGTTGAGAGGAACATATAAAAGGTTGCAAATCAACACGACTGCGCAACCTCCATGACCTTAGCTCAATGCTAAGCAGGTTGCTGCAGAAATCAGTGATTTCAGGGTTCT
The DNA here is from genome assembly GCF_929443795.1 of Astur gentilis. Taxonomy (NCBI): domain Eukaryota; kingdom Metazoa; phylum Chordata; class Aves; order Accipitriformes; family Accipitridae; genus Astur; species Astur gentilis. The sequence continues at coordinate 3,786,030 of NC_064919.1, forward strand.
GCAGTGCCACCAAAACATGTCTGTTATTACAAAAAGAAAGAAGTTTTACCAACTACCACCCCCCATCCTGACAAAAAAAGGGACCAAATGGCAGGAATATGACATTAAACCAGTGCAATCATTGTAACTAGAAAAACATGGAGAAATGTGAAGACACTGAAGCAGACCTTTGACCTACTGTTAAAGCCTTGCCAAAACTACAGCAGTACTCTGGAGCAAGAAAGGAAAGGATTTGTACATTTAAGAGACTGAAGTGGCTCAGCAGATGACCACCAGAGCCAGGAAGGGGGAGGTAGAAGAAATTCCCTCTGGGTAGGCCATTGTAGTCAGATGTAGGTCTGCAGTGAGGTCACCTTAGGCTGTGGTGGAACATAGTCTCCGTAATGATTACTCAGCATCAAGCTGTCTATGACTGTATCTTGCCCTGACTTTTTAACTACTCCAGCTTGCTCTCCTGTAATTGGTTTTAAGTAAATTAGGTCACTGTGAAGAGTTCCCGTGACTCTTCTTTCTCTGCATCACTTCTGGAGATGCTGACATCTCTCAAACATGGCTCTGGGGTGATTAGAAAAATATTGATTTGTGGCTGGGGGACTCTGTTAGATATGTAAGTGTAGTCTTCCTACTCTGTGCCATCCCTTTCCTCGACATCCCTCTGATGCCCATTCCTTCCACATACACACAAAGTGAGGATATCTCAGCCTTTAACAGCGGGCTCCCTGTATCTTTAATAGTGTTATAGAAATATAAAGGAAAACAGTGAAGTCCTTTTTTTTTTTTTTTTTCTGCTAAAAAAAATAAATATTGAAAGGTCCTCATCAAAACAGCATTGTGAGAACTATGTTTGGGCCTGATCTAAATTTAAGCTTTAATCAAATAACAAAGCAACAGGAAATTTAGTAAGATGGCCTGAACATAAACAAAGAAATGAAGAAGCTCAGAAGCTGACTTTCCTTAGTTGCAAGACAACATTTTTTTCTTTGTTAGGTATTTATTTTGTTAAAAGCATCCACAGGGAATTCTTTTAGGTTTTAGTTAAAATTTGAGTGTTGAAAAAATCCAAACCAAAATCAAATCTACAAAAAATAAAAACAAAGACAAACCCATGATGATTTTTTGTAACCATTGTTAATGAAAAATATTACTTTTTCTTCAGCAATTGTAAAATTTTGGTTGAGAGTGAAGTGTAAAAACCATATGAAAAAGATTTGAATAACTATTTTTGAGCCTTAAAATTTTCTGGAATATTTAAACATGAGGTACACCAGGATTTACCTCAAGGGTACTCTCTGTATGTGTGTGACTTGTACTTTTTATGAGACACTTAATTATGTCTTTAAGTGGGGGAAATGAGAATATCCAATACTCCAGGTAAACAGTGAGCAATAGAAAAACAAATGCTATATCTGGACAACAGCCTTCTTTAAAAGAGGATTCAGGGTATTGTATTTTGCAGATAATGTCAGTTGAGTGTGCAAAGCCCAGAAAGCCAAGGTCAGAAGAAAATAGGACAGGCAACAGATGCAGGTGAGGCCTTTACAGTTCCACAAGGATCCGAGTTCAGGTGCTGAAGTTCTGAATGCGGAGCACTGAAGCAGGAAGAGAAGGAGACTCAAAAATAGCAATCAGAAATCAAAAATATGTGGTGTAGTCATTCAAATGCATAAGAGGCTATCAGCAAGTGGAGTCAGGAGATTCAAAGCCAGGGACTACTAAGGGAAGAAGTGAGAAGACAATACTCTAAATTAAGGACAGTTACATTTACTTAGTGATACACTTCCCAGGGAAACTTCATGTCAGGACCGTGTTAGCCAGATTCCCATCCTCCTGACTGATAAATTCAGAAGGGTATAGTTGGAAATGTATGTCCCTGCCCAAGTTTTTCAGATTAAACAGGCAGCTTGAAGTTTTGGAGTCACACAACACAATAGCTCTGCAAAAGACAGAAAGTGTTCACCACTTGAAAAATAACTTACAGAAGTTAATAATAATATTCTAACTGTTTTATAAATCCTGATCTTGTTCCAGTGCTACTGCTTTTGATGGGATTAACAATGAAAGAAATATTTACAGTTCCCTAAATACAGGTTTACCCATTTCAATTAGAAATATTCTAAGAGTGACCACCAAATTTTACGTACTTCTCTAATTTAAATGCTACAGGGTATTCTTTACAAAATAAATTTTCTTCATTGTGTGAATATATTCTTGTTTTAGTAAATATTTCAGAAACTAGAAAGTTATTCCTACTCACATAACCTACAAGTTGAAAAAAAATATGTTTCTGATGCTTCTCTGTCTGCAAAAGGATAATTTGCTTTCGATATTGAAACTGAATGGGAAAACTACATATTTCTAAATTTGATTTCAGAAGATCCTGCATGTGAGAAGTAAGGAGAGGGGTCAGCATTACTGCCACCTTGGATTTCTGGAGGGCAGACTTTGGCCTGTTTAGGTGCCTGGTTGACAGAGTCCCTTGGGAGGCAGTTCTGAAGGTCAAAGCAGTCCAGGAAGGCTGGACATTCTTCAGGAAGGAAATCTTGAAGACACAGGAGGAGGCCATCCCCATGTGCCAAAAGAGGACCCAGCAGGGAAGAAGACTGGCCTGGCTGAACAGAGAGCTTTGGCTGGAACTCAGGAAAAAAGGAAAGTTTATGACCTTTGGAAGAAGGGGCAGGCCACTCAGGAGAACTACAAGGATGTCATGAGGTTATGCAGGGAGAAAATTAGAAAGGCCAAAGACCAACTCAACTTAATCTGGCTACTTGTGTAAAAGACAATAAAAAATGTGTCTATAAATTCGTTAGCAACAAAAGGAGGGCTAAGGAGAACCTCCATCCTTTATTGGATGTTGGGGGAAACATAGTGACAAAGGATAAGGAAAAGGCTGAGGTATTTAATGACTTCTTTGCCTCAGCCTTTAATAGTAAGACCAGGTGTTCTCCAGGTACCCAGACCTGAGCTGGAAGACAGGGACGGGGAGCAGAATGAAGCCCCCATAATCCAAGGGGAAATGGTTAGTGACCCGCTACACCACTGAGACACACACAAGTCTATGGGGCCAGGTGGGATCCACCCAAGGGTACTGAGGGAACTGGCAGAAGTGCTCACCAAGCTGCTTATCAGCAGTCCTGGCTAACCGGGGAGATCCCAGTTGACTAGAGGTTAGCAAATGTGATGCTCATCTACAAGAAGGGCTGGAAGGAGGATCCAGGGAACTACAGGTCTGTCAGCCTGACCTCGGTGCCAGGGAAGGTTATGGAGCAGATGGTCTTGAGTGCCATCACGCGGCATGTACAGGACAACCTGGGGATCGGGCCCAGCCAGCGTGGGTTTGTGAAAGGCAGGTGCTGCCTGACTAACCCGATCTCCGTCTATGACAAGGTGACGCACTTAATGGACGAGGGGAAGGCTGCAGATATCATCTACCTAGACTTTAGTAAAGTCTTTGACACCGTTTCCCACAGCATTCTCCTGGAGCAACTGGCTGCTCATGGCTTGGATGGGTGTACTCTTTGCTGGGCAAAAAACTGGCTGGATGGCCCGGCCCAAAGAGTGGTGGTGAATGGAGTGAAATCCAGCTGGTGGCTGGTCACAAGTGGTGTTCCCCAGGGCTCGGTGTTGGGGCTGGTTCTGTTTAATATCTTTATCAATGGTCTGGACAAGGGGATTGAGTGCACCCTCAGTAAGTTTGCGGATGACACCAAGTTGGGTGGGAGGGTTGATCTGCTTGAGGGTAGGAAGGCTCTACAGAGGGATCTGGACAGGCTGGATCGATGGGCCGAGGCCAACTGTATGAGGTTCAACAAGGCCAAGTGCCGGGTCCTGCACTTGGGTCACAGCAACCCCACGCAGCGCTACAGGCCTGGGGAAGAGTGGCTGGAAAGCTGCCCAGCGGAAAAGGACCTGGGGGTGCTGGTGACAGCCGGCTGAATGTGAGCCAGCAGTGTGCCCAGGTGGCCAAGAAGGCCAACGGCATCCTGGCCTGTACCAGAAACAGCGTGGCCAGCAGGAGCAGGGAGGTGATCGTTCCCCTGTACTGGGCACTGGTGAGGCCGCACCTCGAGTCCTGTGTTCGGTTTTGGGCCCCTCACTGCAGGAAAGACATGGAGGTGCTGGAGCGTGTCCAGAGAAGGGCAACCGAGCTGGTGAGGGGTCTGGAGCACAAGTCTGATGAGGAGCGGCTGAGGAAGCTGGGGCTGTTTAGTCTGGAGAAGAGGAGGCTGAGGGGAGACCTCATCGCTCTCTGCAACTACCTGAAGGGGGGTTGTAGTGAGGTGGGTGCTGGTCTCTTCTCCCAAGAGGCAAGTGATAGGATGAGAGGAAACAGCCTCAAGCTCCTCCAGGGGAGGTTTAGATTGGATATTAGGAAAAATTTCTTCACTGAAAGGGTTGTCAAGGATTGGCACAGGCTGCCCAGGGAAGTGGTGGAGTCACCGTCCCTGGAGGTGTTTAAAAGACGGGTAGATGTGGTGCTTGGAGACATGGCTTAGTGGTGGACTTGGCAGTGCTGGGTTAATGGTTGTAGTCAGTCATCTTAAAGATCTTTTCCAAAATAAATGGTTCTATGATTCTTACTGACAGTCTTATCAAAAGAATATAAAGGCTGAGATCAATATGCACTTTCACCTCACATGAAATTGCTTTTAAAAGTAACTCTTCAAAACAAGGTTCAATATACATGTAAATACACTTCACATACTTCAATACAATGAGAAAATTCAAGATTTTTCCTGTCGCTTTGCTCTACAGTTTGGTTATATCTTAGTTTATGATTCACACATTATGCTGTGCTGTAAATGACAGCCAGAGTCAAACTCATCTATGGGTATGTGTTAAAAGCTCACTGTAAGTTATTAATAAATCATGGATGAAAATTAATACTACATCTATAGTTAAATGATGCAGATGTGTCCTCATATTAAAACTGTGTGACTTTTACAACACAAAACAAAACCAAATGTTCATTTATTTGCCATATTTAAGCATGTGCTTACTTACTTCTGATTCTCTTTTTAATTTTTTTTTTTTACTTTTCTGGGTAAACCAGAATGCACAGCCTGTGAAGAAAGAGCAAACATAGTTTAAGCTAAGACTGTCATCATAGTCAGATAAAGGATGCTTGGTGCATGCCTTTACTTTACGTTCCCAAGAACATAACAGATTTTATTTCTATATGTGTATATACAAAAACATAAAGAGATATTAGGATATATCAAGGAAATACAAATCAGATATCTATCTTGTAACTGGCTTTCAAAGGAATTTGATGATGAATTTGATAATCTCTTTATCTCATTGAAAAGCATGGTTGCACTTTCTGGCCAACTAAAGTGTCATTCCTTTTCTATCATGAATAGTAAACTCCTACCACTTATTTCTGCTTCTACATGGAGTGGAGTAAACACCACAGTCACTGACTCTTCAGGAATATTTTTCTCCTTCTTTCAGATCCAAGCATTCACATTGGTAGAAGAATCATGCAACTATTGGAGAAGAACTATTCTGAAGTAGGCACTGGTGTGACCGAAGCTTGGAGAGAGTGTTAGAAACTTGGAGTCACACAAACTTTTCTCTGGTTTTGATAACCACTCTAATTTTTCTTTAAATTTCAGCTGATTTTTTTTTTTTTTGAAACATAACAATAAATTCTAATTCATACACCTAAACTTTACATGCTAAGCTTATACTTCTTTGCATTATCCATATTTTCCCCATCAGTTAAAAAAAAAAAAAGCAAAATCCAAAAGCAAACTCTATCTATTAAACCTTCCCAAGGTCACGGACCTGCGTCTTTTTCTGCTCCTCAACAAAGTACTCATTTTTCTTAGTTTCCTGTCAGTATACCATGATATCCTTCACATCTGTCTGTGCCTTTGCTTTTATTAGCAGAAAATACAGCCATAGCTTTAGTGTCATGTGTACTATAAAGACAGGATTTTCAAGAGATTTGACAACTCTCATATTTTCCGAAGTATTCTCGATGTAACACAGAAACAGTTTATTACTGTTAAGTAGTGACTGTCTCTCCAGCTTGAATAATGAAGTCCTCTAGGTCAATATTTTATACAATGATGCATTTAAGGAAGCATTCCTCTGCAGTCTAGCACTAAAACAATGGGTGTCATAATAGAAATCTATGTATTATCAATCTTAGATGCCACTATAATCAATCTAATTCTTTGAGTAGTGAAAATACAATACGTTATTGTGTTAAACCAAGAATTTTCTTCTTCAAAAATGTTTATAAAAGAACATAATAAAATTATTTATTGAGGCCAGCTCTGCTGTACAAGGCAGAATAAATTTAACCTTCTATGAACAGTGCTTTCAGCTGCAGGAGATTTACATCTGTTACCTGTAAAACAAATTTCCAAAAGGTGCACCAACATAGTTTTTGAGAATTATACAGCCACCCAAGCAAAACATTAAGTCTTCGCTGTTTCACAATATTTCCTCTCATATGAAAATTCTAAAATTACCACAAATTAAAAAATTAACCATCATTAACAAATATACAAAAAGTTTTGATTTTGATTTTTACCCCAGAATGACACAGTACTTGAAACAAGATCTTTTAGTAGGTCATTTTTGCAAATATCATGGAATACAAAATATGTGAATAAGCTTTCAGACAAATAATTAGAAAATAAGATAACTGGTGCAATTTTAACAGCAGAAGCTATAAACCATACCCAACATGGATATTTAATCAGAAATACATCAACCTTGCAAACACTTAAAATAATGAATAATCTTTTTCATATGAGTAATCCTGCAGAATTCAGTTATGCATATACTTAAGTCTTTTTCTTTTTTTTCTTCTTAGAGGATACAGACATTTTTAATATCAGGAGTTCTTAGTTAAACACATTTTATGTACTTTGTGTGTTTCAGATCACTTTATTTATGTAACAAAAATATTCTGCAAATACAGAACAGAAATAAAAAAAAAAAAATGGATTACAACCTCTTAGTGTTTTGCTTGTATGCTACTTGAATTTCTTCTATATCCTTGACAAAGTAAAACAAAATGTACAATAGTTAGTCCTAAGATGAATTCCAAGGTCAATATTAAATTTATAATTTGGCATTGAAGGCAACTGTAATTTTTTTTGTTTTAATTGTAGGGGGTAGTGTAAACCAGTGCCATAAACAAGCAATAATTAAAACAGTTCTGAAACTCCAGAAGTGGGTGAGTCTTGCTGGAATTGCCTCTAAAAGCATCATCCACATGCTTTTAAGTCTCAGCTTTGTGTGTAACTTTGCAGCACTCTCTGCTGCATGACTCACATATTCAGGAGACAGTTTGCCCTCCCTGTGCAACATAAACAGATTCTTTAATTATTGTCAGGCTGTAAACAGAACTGGACAAAAAGGTATCCACAGAAAATGAGGAGAACTGGGGACAGAGGATAAAGACACAGGTCAATGTGCTTCTCTTAAGTCACCCACTCCAGCTAGCTAATCTCAGCCCCCTGTGTGAAGCTGTTCTAGTATTTCTGAGAATAAAAAAAATATTCTATTTGCTTGTAGCTTCTACTAAACAAAAAATAGTAAGACATGCAGAGCAAACAAGGACAGTCTCAGTTTCTGAGGTTCTTTACACTGCTCCTTCCAAATCCTTTTTCAGCTATATTCTTCTCCAAGCACACACATTCAGGTAAATACGAGTTAAACTCATAGCAATGTTAGTATTAGATATACCACAGCTACATGTGATAGACTACCACCCTTCCAAGGGGCTATCCGGAGAAGATGCTATACCTTCTTTTTCAGAGTGAGAAGAAGCATTCACACATTCAGTATGTGTGACCCAAGAGAAAAATTTCTTAACATTAGCTTATTTATTGATCTTCAAAGTGTATTACAAACATAACTAATCTCCCCAATACCTCACTGAAGTAACTTATCATACTGTACAGATGTGTAAATTGACCTGAGGAACTTAAGGGACTCACCCAAAGGTATGGTATGAATATGTATCATAATCAGGATTAGATTTCAGGAGCCTCCTGCTTAAGCCCCTGTTCATACTCTAATGCTTTTCAGGATGAATAAATTATAGGTTTTCAAGAATAAATGTGAGAGTGAATGAATAAGTTATAGGGAGACATGATCACAGTCCAGTCCTGATTCAGCCCCAAAGCTTGCTCATTCCTACATAGTACGCTTACAAGACTCTTAATAGCTCAGAACAAATGTAGTTTTAAATGTATACTATGGAGAAAATTCACATTCTCCCCAGGACTGTGAAGGAAAACCCGTGCAAGTATTCTCTTGAAAATTGACTCTAAAAATTTAATTTGGAGGCACACAGTTTTCTTCTCTATTTCAGTTTCTGAAGGAACTACCTCTACAGAAGATTAGTTTACAGAATCTGCATGTGCAAAGTGATTTGAAATGTATGGCAAATGGACACACGTGTATCTACATCAAAAAATACATACTTATACTCATTCTAAAGAAAATTGAAATGGTTAAAGCAGTAGCCTTAGTCTAGTTGAAGTCCTTGCTCATCTCAAGATCACCAAATGCACTAAGATCACTGCAAAATTACAGGCTGCAAAATAAACATAGAAACACAGCACTCATGCCCTAACATAGTGTCCTGTTTCAGTTGGGATAGAGTTAATTTTCTCCCTAGTAGCTGGTACAGTGCTGTGTTCTGGATTCGGTATGAGAAGAATGTGGATAACACACCGATGGTTTCAGTTGTTGCTAAGCAGCGTTTAGACTAAGTCAAGGGTTTTTCAGCTGCTGATGCCCAGCCAGCGAGAAGGCTGGAGGGACACAAGAGTTTGGGAGGGGACACAGCCAGGACAGCTGACCCAAACTGGCCAAAGGGGTATTCCACACCGTGTGACGTCATGCCCAGTATATAAACTGGGGGGAGTGGGGCTGGGAGGGATCACTGCTTGGGAGCCAACTGGGCATCGGTCGGCGAGTGGTGAGCAATTGCATTGTGCATCACTTGTTTTGAATATTCCAATGCTTTTATTGTTATTGTCATTTTATTATTCTTCTTATTATAATTTTCTTCCTTTCTGTCCTATTAAACTGTTCTTTTCTCAACCCATGAGTTTGACCTTTTTTGTCCCAATCCTTTCCCCCATGCCACTGGGGGGGGGGGGGGGGGGGGAGGCGAGTGAGTGAGCAGCTGTGTGGTGCTTAGTTGCTGGCTGGTGTTAAACCATGACACATAGGCACACACAAATCTTTTGATAAAATCAGACTGAATCCTTTTTTTTTCCCACAGCACAACTGTCCTAACAAAACAGAGCTCCGAACTTTGCTCTCCATTTTCTAGATCTTCACTGGTTTCTCTCCCCAGACACGAAAAACCTTTTCTTCTCTCAAGGAGCAGATCTGTGGGAGGTCATAAGATGTTGCTTTTCTCTGATGAAAGTTATCCAAATATCCCAAAACTATGATCCACCAGGAAATGTTTTTTGTTGTTGTTGTAAAACACAGGTTAAAAATCAGTATTTTTCTCTCACTTTGACTGTTTTGGAGGATTTGAGTTGACACATGTGGTTTATACTTGTTTGGTCTAAAAAAGCCAGGTTCAGTCACAACGCAGACTGGACAGACCAGGGAGTCCTGTTTAAGTCAAAATTTCCTCGGGTTAAATTAATATGAAACGACACCAATTGATCGGTTAAAGACTTCATTTATGACAGAAGCAAAAGAAACTGAGGAGGCGTGGCAGTAGGTGGCAGGGTTTCTCACAACAGCAATTGGCATAAGACTAATTCTGTAAACCGTGTAACAACATACATCAATTCAGGGAATAAAGAGATCCCTCCCGTTGGGTCAGGAGGTTCAGAGCAGACCCCCTTGCTCTCTAGACTCCTTCTCAGAGAAGAGCCTAGGAGCAGCTGGATCCACTCTTAGTCTCAGACTTAGTCAACAGTTTATGTCTTGAAACGGATGAGGTGTAGGGATTGCAGAAAAAGAAAAGGAGAGAAGAAGACAGAGAGAGAGAAAGGAAGAGAGAAAGATTTCACCGGTCCTGGGTCCAGCATTAGGTGTTCAGTCAGCCGAGGGGTCCGGTCCTGGTGGGCTCGCGCACCCGGGGCTTCAGTTTGTGTCCTTTTATCATCCTTGCCCCTCCTTCGGGCGGGCACCCAAACTCCTCAAGTTATGACCAGTTTGTGAGACTTTGGGCTTGGGGGTCGTTTGTGGAGTAACTTCTTCTTCCCTGCAGCCACAGCCATTGTTTGATCTTTGTATCAGAAGAGCTTATCAGAACGGGGAGCTGGGCACCCTCCAGCACGCCCTCCCCCTCCTGTTGCTGGTGTCTGAGCTGATGGGCTTTTCCCCTTGGTTCCTTGCTGTGCAGGGCTTGTCTTTAAGCAGAACTTGCCCCACCACAGTGTTTGAGACATTAACTTTTTCAGTCTCTCACAGGTCCAGTGGGCTACTGGCTGTTCAGGCAAGAACAAAAAGAGAGGGACTGACACTCAGGTGACAAAAACACGGAAAGCAACAGTAAAAAACATTGCACAAGAATCTGCAAAATGAGACTGACTATGAGAATTCATAGAAATTTTTGTAGAAACTGTTGTTTAGGGTAGTTCTAATCAAAGACTACATGAAGTAAGTTTCAGGCTGCCTGATTCCTGAGGGACAAAAAGTCGCATTGGAATTAATTTTAGCTGTTTATAAGGCATCATGTCACTAACTAGATACCGTGATTACCCTGATTATTTTTTTCAAAGGGTGAATATATGAAAAAGTAACAGACACTGTTCTTTTTTTAGTCTTCAAAGCTACAGAGTTTCTAAGAATTATAAGATCCTAAATATTTCACAGTATAATCTAATGCTACATTTGTGACGACTGAAAAAAAAAAAGGTTGATTCAAAACTTTTGTAGGAGGACCTACCATGTTCTAATCACAAATATTACGATGCAGTGGATAGCATAACCGATCTGTCATGTTCTTTCATGCTATTACTTGAGGAGGGAGATAGGAATATTTTGTTATGATAACATGCAGTATGATGATGATGACACTATACAGGAGTTCACTAAAAAAATTATATTCTTTCTATCTATATGATACTTTTGTCTGAGGTGGTGTTCTGTATGACCTCAGTACAGTACAAACAACAGGGGAAAAGATTGAATGATAGAGTGATCATTAAATAGCCTGAGCTAATTCTTCTCTTCGCACTTTGCCAGACCACCCATTTGCCTGAGAATGTTACATTTTGTTTTCAACATAAAAAGGTATGTGTTTACATAGTCTGCTATTCTTCAGGGCCAAAATAAAGTTTGGAGCTTCTCCCAGTGGATGCAGGTAATATCTCTGGCTTGCTCCAGTCCTATGTATTCACCTCCTGTGTGTGCTCTTTGATAGGGAACAAACAAAAGGGCATTAGCCCACAGAACCACTCATATCTGTGCTTTTTATGGCAGGTTGAACGATTGTGCATCCATAAGTAACACAGAAAAAGGACATGCTCCAGACACTTCTCATCTATGCTTTATTTTTGCTCAGAGTAAAGATCATTGTTTTTCATCATTATGAATTGTAAGGTCAGATTCTGACCCTATTTAAACTAGTATAATGTGGAAGAATTCCACTCCCTTCATTTCATAGCTTGTCTTCTTACTTGCCATGATTTTGCAATGCTTCAAATGTTCTATAACATTAAAATTATATTAAATAGAAAGTTAAGTCATAGACAAGTTAGATCTGACATGTACAAGTTCAGAATCTGGCCTTTATCACATAAATACTATCACCATTTATGTAAAATTTCAGCTACAATAAAATCTAGTCTAAGCAACATTTATATCACTGTATTATTCTAAATTACAATTGATGGTAATTACAAACTGAAGCAAGGGTAGAGGACGTTATCATGTAAGAATCTCTCCATTGCCTCAAGATATATAAAAGCAACTAATATGTCAGCCTGACTCTTGTAAATGTTCTAGCTACAGCTCTTTTCATTACACCCTTATATAATCTAATTTTGTCAAGGGCCTTGGCTAACCTGGAACAGATGCTGTGGCTCAGATCACAATACACTGCAATTCAGCACATAATATGTTTCTAAAAAGGAAGAAAGGAAAAAGAGTGCATACAGGAGGGAGTACTTGATCAGCTGCTTGCACTGTTCAGTTCCAATGAACATCAGAAAAAATGCCTGATGTTGTATTTCATTCGTAGTCAGATATGTGCTGGAGATAACATCCGAATTAGAACACTGACACCCAGACTCTGAAGCCCAGATCTACGCTCTGAAAAATTCAGAAAAACATTGTAATAATTTAAATGTATTACTTTTTAATATTGTATTATTAGCAGGCTAGCAAATCTGACATTTTGACAATCTTAGAAGTAGGTCACAATGGAAGGAATTGTAGCTTGCCTCAGCCAAGAAGTACTGAAAAATCCAATGAGAAAATCTTGGGTATAATCAATGTCTTGGTTTACACCCTTATTGTTTCTCCTTTTTCCTCTCTCAGGACTTGGTGTGATTTTGGAGTAGAGTACCTGATTTTTAGATAAAAGTATGGTGTTCGGTAATCATCTTATTGATGAACAACATCTCACTTGATACGAAGCTATTATTTGTGAGATCAGGGCAAGGCTGAGTGCTGAGATTCCTCTCGCTGCCTGGTTTGGCCTCAGTGAGTCCCCACTCCAGTACTGCTGGTCCATACTGGGCAGCAGTCTCATCTCTTCCCAAGAAATAGCCAGAACAGGGAAAGAGGTGTCCTTCTCTTTGACTTTTTAATTTTTTACTGTATCTGAGCACTCAAAAAGTTCCAAGGAGCCATTGTTAAGTACTTTTTATCGTGTTGTCTGACTGTTTGCTGGAATTATATATATAGATTCATAAGAGACAGAAAGAAGAAATGTGAAACAAATATGAAACATTATGGGCTTTCTACCTTTGCCTTTCAAATCTATTTAACAAGTTCAGTTTTAGTTTTCTACTTATTTTCCTTTGAAAATAAGAATTAAGAAAATAAGCATAAAAAGTTTTAAGCAGAAATCAGCAAGGTAAATACACTGGATTTGTATCCAGCAGAGTCCTTGGCTCCTGTGGATCTCTATTCATTTTTACTAAAGTCGAATTTTAATGTACATGTCTTTGAACAGGAAAAACAGGGAAGAAGTGCCTTTAGTAGGTTATTATTGCTTAAAATCACATCAAATTTGGTGAATTAATTATATAAACACAGTGATGAAATCTATGTCAAATATATTTCTTCTTTAAAATAAAAATAATAACCAGTGTATGCATTCTAAGCCCTAACAGCTGAAAATACATAAAACTCACACTTACAATTTTCAGTATTTCTTATACCTACCAGCTTTTCCAAATAAATTTTTAACAAATCATGAAAATTGATAGAAGCAAACCTCACATGGGAAATAAATTAACTGAAAATGTTACAGCAATAGGAAGGATTGTCTGAATCTATTGAACTGCAGTTAATGAGCATTACTGATTAACCAAAAATATTTTTCCTTAACAATAATCTTCATATATACGTTTGTATTATTGGGGTTTTTTTTGGTTTTTTTTTATAATTTTTATTGAACTCTTAGTGCCAGGAATGAAGGTAGTTATTTCAAAGTAAGAAATAAATATGGGACTAAGCCACACTTTTGGAAATGAATTCTCAGCATCCCACATTACATTTTTTCTAGTACGTAACTATTATTGAGAGTTAACTGCCTTCCAAACCACCCAGTCACCCATTAAACTGAATTTTTAAGTGTGTGTTTAGAAAAAATTTGAAATACATTTGACCATGTGCATTAGAATGTAAATGGCTTTCAAAATATTGTATCACATTCTTTCATTCAAAGAGGTAACTACAGGTGGAGAAGTTACAAAGCAGTCATTACTTTTCTTTCAGTTACCTAATGCTTTCATGGTAACTTGTTTTCAGTTTCTCATAAAAAAATATTTTACCTAAACTGTTCAGGCTGAAATCCTGCATAATTTTAATTGCTTTAAGACACCTTTCAAAGCACTTGGAAAAGAGTTCATCTCCTTTCAGTCACCAGGGAAAATCTGGTGATTTTAAGAGTGACACTGCTGATGTTTTCAGACTATTTTTAAGGCATTTGATAATTTGCTTTGGAACAAAACCTTCACATTTAGCTAGAAATCAGTCCTGACATAAGTTAGTTTTGGGGTGAATTTCTTTAAAATCTTTTTTGTATTTCTAAATTCTAAGTTGCTATTTCCACATACAAAACACAAATTTTGCTCCTATTTATATTAACTGTTCCATCCATACAGAGTAAATATATACTGCACTGCTGGACCGTATAGAAACCTCTATAAACTATGGAAGGCTCTTCAGCACTTCATCCCAATAACCCACATCTTGGTACTCAAATCATTAAGTGAGAGACATATGTTTCAACATCTTCTAAATGAGGAGAGAATTGAGTACATGTACAAGCATGTTGTAGGCAATTGTTCTCATCACTAGGTTTTTATGGAAAGGGTGATAGCTCCCTGCATCGTTTAAAAGAGAAAACATTTACAGCTTCATTTTGTGAAAAGATTTCGTATGGTCATAAGCCATACGCATGCTTACTGGAACCAGAGATTGGTTGGAAAACCCACAAGGGGAGAGTAGCACCCTTTATCTTAGGCTTGTTAACGCACGAATATCTACCCACTAGGTCCAGCCAAAGGGGATGGTGGCATATACCAGAGGAGGCAATAAATATTCCAAAAGAAAAGCTGGAATTAAAAAAAAAAAGATTTTTTTTTTTTTTTTTTTTCCCCATATGAGAGACACTATTAAGTTTAATCAGCCTCAAGTTGCAAAGTATTTGGATTAAATTTTTGAGCTTGGATAACCAAAGTCTACTTAAAACCTGCTCAAAATGCCTCTGAATATGTCTACACACTGCACAGAGAGGCACCATGCACACCCCCCTGTCCAAAACAAGACATTACAACCTGGAGCTGCACCCTGCGGGCTGTTAGCTGGGGTTGAATGTGGCAATCTCCACTACTACTCATGGGATTTCAGGTAGCATCTGTCACCTTTGCCAAAAAGGGTTTAGAAAAACTTGAGTTAACATTTATAGACGTTTTTCAGACCAGGCTGTAGTCTTTGGCTCTGTGGCTGATTTGTTCTGATGCTTTACTCACTTTGCAGTGATTATTGTGCAGAGTCTGGCATTGCTACGTTAGCAGGCTGACAAGCATGCTTCCACCTGACTTGCAGCAAGCATCATTTCGAAGGGCATTGCAAACCTGGAGAGGATTCCTCAGACTAAGCACTCCCTGCTTCTGTCTATTGCTTGCCGTACCAGCTAGCTCTACCCACTAAAAGATGTCTCCTCAGTGCTGAAATTGCCAATTTCCACTTCATAAACTAGCCTATATCTTAGAAAAGCCCTTCACCTCTTGGGTACTTTTGAATCTTTAATTAGGCTTCTGGGTATTGCAGGACATTACTCAAGTATTGCTGCAGCACAGGAATGGGATGCCTTTTTATCTGTCAATCTATAAATGGACTATATACCATATTCACAATATATACAAAACAGTAACTAGGTTCAAGTATCTAAAGGGACAGCAATAAAATGTAAATCAGATTCACGTCTGTATTTATATGAACTCAGAAATGCTTTTTTTCTATATTCCATTTAGTTAACTTCATTAAAACAGTTACACAATCTAATCCTAGGATTCATCTTAAGTGAAATCCCACCCCAGGTCCCAGTTTCCCTAGTTTGAGGAAATACACAGGTTTATGCTTCTACTGGCCCTTAACATCGTACTCAGAGTCAGATAAAGGATACCCTCTCATTTCCTATGATACATAACTAAATCAGAAGGCCTGTTTGAACATGATGGTTCAGCTTCAGGAAAGCTATTTTTAAGCTACTTTAAGAAAGATCTATTTTCTATCTCTTATTAGCAATTATGTTAGTACTTTACTTAACTGTAAACAGAATTTTTACATTACCAGAGTGGAAATGTTCCCTACCACCTGGTGGGGCAGTACCAGTTCCAACTGCATTTATTCTTTGTACCTGTTTTCTATCTAAGTATTAATAAGTACATAAACTACAGCAGTGTACATACACAGCTCTTTGCTTGTTCTTGAGCAAGCCTAGACAGCAGAAGACAGTTTTGGACCATAGCAGGCTCATAGTGAATAATCACTAAAAAGACTGTAGGAAGACTCTCAGTATAACCTGACAATAGACAGTGACATGAATTACCTAAGCACTCCATTTTTCTGCCAGGCAATATTGTCCCTCTGGTACCCAGTTTTTAAAGGCCACATTCCTGAAGAATATGGACAAGTTTTATCTACCAAGCTTTTCCAAATCCTCCTTCCTCTCACTGTGGTGTGTTGCTGTTAATGCTCGCAAAGCATATATTTCCTTTGTGTGCTTTTCCTATCTTCAAGATAGACATTTCTTCTTCTTTTGTATGAAACTCATCTATTACTGATTTTGGGCTGATCAAATAATTGATGATGATTGATTGATTTGTGTTTTACAGTCCATAATAAGGGATATTTAGGTAAGTATGGAACACCAATGAGTCAATTCCACAAACCTTCCAGAAGCTTTTTTACTTATATTCAGATAAATTAGTGGGGAAATATGTGAACAGAAAATTTGGGGGGGGGGGGGGGGGGGGGGGGGCAGCAGGTATTTGCTATGATTCGTGCTGTGATTATATCAAGTCATTACAGGAATAAGTGGAGCTGGAGCATCACCATACTGGTAATACAACAAGAAAATATGGGAGATTATATCCTTACTTGATTAGTTTATGTTATACAGCTATAGCCCTTGTCCTGAAGACAAATTCACAAGCATAAAGCACTGTTGTCCCTAGGGATTTAAATCACATTTTTTTATGAATTTTCTAGTGGATATTCTTGTGCAAATTATGTAAAACATAGCTCTAAACTTAATTGCCTAAAGTATTTTCTTAATCTCCATATTCTGTTAATAAGGAATCAGGAAAATAATTAAGGCTAAACTCAATTTAAATATAGCAGATATCTGAGTTGATGCTATATGACTAAGCAGGTTGCATAGAAGATTTTAAATATTTATGAAGTAGCAGCAAATAGCTTATTGTACATGAAAACATAAAGAAATTCAAGCTTCAGTTAACACACATATAGTAAGCAGACCATTAGGAGTTAACAGCTGTAGGCTAGGTCTAAGTCAGTATTAGATTCACACATCTTAGCTTTTTCTTTTTCCAGAATCAATATCTGCAAATAATAAATGAGATCCCAAAGGGTTGAGTTAAGCTCCAACCACCACAGAGTAACTCTGCAATTGGTCATTGACTCAATAATGCAGGTGAGCTTCACACTGTAGAACATCTTTAGCACACTATAATAGAAAATTAATAGCGTTCAAATCAGCAGCAGGGTTACCCTAAGGATTACATAATAGCTTGGGTTAGAACAATCATCTAGCTCCAAGAAGTGTAAAATGTCATAAAACTAGAAAGAGATAGAATAGCTCCTACATTAGGCATAATTTGTGTAGTGTACACTGACTTTTTTAAAACACGTTAAACAACAAAGATCCACATTATAAAAGTGTACCACTGAAAATACTGCCAACAAACCGCATTGCAGTGGTGTCCATGGGAAATATGAAACTCATATATCACTGTACTGTTAATAATAATAGAAGAGTACCGAATTTACTTTACTACTGTACTAGTACAGAAGGTTTCATGTTAGCTACTGTAACACTGTAATAAAATGTGTAAAAATAACATGTCCACAAATGCATATGTAAAGTACTAATATCTGCAAACAAACATAAAGTAATAATAATAATAAGTGCCTTAGCCTTTTCCAGATTGCAAATAAAATTGCAACTTTTCTTTACAGACTGTAAAGATTCTTTTATGCTTTATACCAGGTCATCTATGATAACTACTTCGGAATACGCTAAAGCAAGTGTATGTGCACTCAGTAACCAATCTCTGCGCATGAAAGGTGATATGAGACTAATTTACAACAGATTAATATGGTAGCAACCCAACAGCATGAGGGACTAATAAGCACCTGGAGACAAAAACAGCATTCTTACAAACCTTAAGCAACATCAGAAAACTTCTCCACTGCACAGCACAAATACCTATCTCCCTGAAAGAAACAATAGACTGCATAGCATGTAATAGAATATCAATTATTAATTTAACCATTTTTCAGTACTAGGGAACACTTTGGACAGTTAAGGGCCCAGAGATAAAATTGAAAGAGATTTGATTTCTTAATCTGTGTAGTACTTGAGCACAGGTAGACACTACAGGCACTATTTCTCAACAATATAAACTAAGGTTTTGCTACTGAATTAAAATTTAAAAGGAAAATACTTTCCACAATATTTTGAAAAAAGAAAAATATAAACACCCCACCCCCCCCCCAAGTTATTACATTAATTCAGTTCATTGACTAAATAAAATACTGACTTCAGCTTTTCCCAGTTCAATGCTGAACTACAAAATATACTCACTACACGATGCCGACTGTCCCATTTCCAACCAGAATTTGTATATTTCCATTGCATCTCTCAAACTTTCTGCATAGGTCTCTGCTGCTCCAAATTTAAATAGGACTTGACACACATATCACGGTCATTATAAGATCGAGTTCAGACTTACCCACGGGCTGCCACCATCCCATACATCGCCATAGCAAAAAGCAGCTTGTGGCATTCCCCGCAGGCTACTTGTCTTACTTTTCAGAGGAGTAATGTCCTCACCCAGCTTGGCACCAGCTGTAGGAATAAAAGATCGGTGTGGAGAATAAAATCCTCTGCTGCTCTGGTGCCTTCCCTGTGGCTCTTTTTCATAGTCACTTGTGCCATACACAAAATGGCACCTCTCTTTCAATGCGGAGAGGTCCGGGCTTTATATACCAGGCATGTGAATGTGAGTATACCACAAAACACTAGTTCCTTATCATGCGCTTGTTAGCTTGTCCAATCTATGGCAATCACTTCGGTCCCAGGGGTTGAAAGACACAAGACGCAGGGAAAAAGGGAAGCAAAAGCTGAAGAAAGATCAATACTGCACTGTGAAACAAGAAGTGTAGGCTATTTACTTTTCATTGATCTGATGATGCAGGAGAAACACCTCAGACTGGCATTAAATTGAGGGAATACATCTTCTGTGTTTTTTCACCTCAAGGTCAAGAAAGAGCCAAAAAGAAATTAGAACAAACAGAAACTAATCACAGGAGTAAAATAAAACTATTAATCCACATTACAAATCCACATGGAAACATAATTAAATATCAGGCTGAATAAGGTTCACAATAAAACAAACACTGCCAGCTCTTATCAGATTCAACTTGCACCTGGACCGACTGCAAACAAACAAGTAACTATATGAGGCAGGCTAAAACAAATCAAACTTTAATGTTAGTGAAGAGGCCTCTTCTAAAAAAAAGCTTATGATATGTCTTCCCGCATAGAATTAGAAACATCTATCTAACCTGCGTCAAAGGCAGAGGTACATTTTCACTTGCACTTCTCTATTTAAATATAGTTTTACATTTTCTGGGGTTCAAGGGAAGGGAAGGACATGCTTAGGCTACTGGTTTACCCTACCATAAAAAAAAACACCCACAACTGGACAGTTCAATTCTGCACACACTAATGTAGCACACTTAAGTGAAAACACGACAGACCACTAAATCTTACTTTCAGAGACCAAAGCAAAAGATGAAAATGGCTGGAATTAAAACTCTGTAACAATTTATTAATCAACATAAAAAGTTTATTTAGATGTTTGGTTAGAAATTTCCCCAAATGAGATCCTTATCAATGCTCCTTAACCTGGTAAAGCAGACACTACTTCAAAAACCATAAAAGCGACTGAGCTTTCATAAACCAATGTGATCCCTGTATCAACTTGTGGAAGTGAAAAATAAGTAAGTTAAAGGACCACCTCCTTCATAACTAGTAGAAGTGCAGAGGGATTTCTCCTGTGGGAGAGCAAATAGCAGTTTTGTTCTCTCCAAAAACAGGAAGAAAACAATGATGTCGGATGCTGTCTCACATAAAAATTGCTGAAAATAAAGGAAATAAATATAGAGAAGCTAAAGGAGCCAGAGATAAAGAGGAGGTTGTCTCCTATCTTCATTGCTTATTCATACACAGTATAGGTGTAGACCTTCTAGACAAAGTAGAAAATAATGCCTTCAGAAAGAGGTGCGGAGTTCAGACTGTCTATTTCACATTCAAGGAAGAGATCAGGACTGGTTTTACTGCAAAAAATGCTTCTTCATTCTTAGTGGTTCAAGGCATTAGTGTATTCACAGTTTAAATTCAAAGCTTTCTATTGCTAAAATAAACCTTCACACTCCTATGTTGGAAAAAAAAAAGTAATTTTGCTAGGTGTGGCATCACAACTAGACTCAAACCAGAGAGTAGAGGAATTAAAAGCAGTAAAGTGCATTACAGATTACAACTATTTCATTAATATTTTTGCTGTTACAACATTTATAATTTTACCAAAAAACCCTAAGTGGAAAAAAAAAAAAAAATTGCAAACATGGCTAGGTTGTGCTATAGGAAAGAAATTTGAAAAAAAATTGTCATGGCTCATGCCCTGGACAAGAAGTTAGGAATACACTGGAAAATACTTAAAATGTTTTCCATTGCTAGTGAAAAATTCTGTAAGGTTTTTATCATCTCTTTAATGTTAGTAGAGATCCTTTAAGTTAAAAGTTATTGATGGAAGTTTGCACTGAGAAGAAATGTTTAGTGTGTGATACATTATTTTTTTTTTCTCCTCATTTGCTTCCTGTTTCTTTTAGTGTTGGATTGCAATTTTTGTGGTGAATGTCTTCTGTCAGTGTAGTTTTCTTACATGGGATTCAGTTTTAAGACCTAATACCTCAAAATAATTCTTACAGCACTGTTTCCACTTGCACAGGACGGGGTTTGCCCTGAAGCATATTTGTACTTACTGCAGAGTCCAGCACCTCTTCTGGGATTAGACATCAATTTTGATGGGGGAATCCCATCCATACCTCCTTTTCTGAGATTTTCCAGAGATTTTCTTCAAGTTAGGAAACACCACAAAGGGGCATTGCTGTTCCTATTCTAGACTGAAGATAGCTTTCTGTTTGTGTCCAGCAGTGTCTGTTGGTCTAAAAAAAGCTCACATCTTTGTAAAACTTGCTTATGAAGAAACTTCAGTCCTCAAGCTGAGCACAAGTTGGGAACAACTGCTTCAAGTTAATTTTCCAGAAATATTTAAATGAACTGTTTTCCCCAAAACTTCCCCTTTTTTTTTCCTTCTAGTCTTTTGACGGTAAACAAAAAACCAAATCCATCAAAGTTTACACAAAACAGCATCCTCCAGGAGAAATCTTGCCAGAACAACGAATGCAGCCTGCCAACACAAGACAGCCATTAAAACACACACAGAGGTCCCACACTGAGACATATGTTAGCAAATGCAAACAAACCATGTCAGTGAAATCATGTGCAATGCACCAGAACTTACTGACACAAATAAAGGGTAGAAACCGGTATTTCCAGATAAGCATTCATCACAAGGCAATCAATCCCTGTCTTGTAGACCAAACTTCTAATCAAACCTGGAGGATATCCTAAAATGATTAAGTCAAAAAGATGGGAATTAAAATTCATAATTCTGTTTAACACTGAAAAACACGAACAGAGATCCAAATTTTAATGGTATGTAAATCCATCCATACCCTGCCTGCCTTGTGCTAATCTTTCATGTCCCCTCCATCTTGTTATTTCCCTTCTTCAAGCGTCCTTCTCTCTTCACTCTTCCCTTTCTCACCACTGTCTTGTACTGCAGGTATTAAACTACCCTCTTTTTTCAAATTATCTTATTAACATAACCAAATTAAACCAAAATGACTGGTTCTTTACTCCTACTTAACTTGAAATTTGTTTAGTTTTGTGCCAACCGCAATAAATGGCTTCAGTACTTGCTTTTTTATATTTGCCTCTGTGGATCAATGGATGCAATTTATATCAAGCAATATTTCTCTGTGTTTTTAGATTACCAAATGGCTTCAAACATGTAACCAAGCTTACATTCTGGCTAGTGAGATTTTTCAGCAAAATGCACTGGCAGTTGTAACGGTCTCACTGTAGTCCAGACAAAGAGTTTCATATTAGATCTTTTCCTATGAATTTTAAAGTTATTTACTCTGGAAAGCTTCTCTGAAGTAACTATGTTTGCAGTATTGCTTTAATATTTCTTAGAAGTAAGTAACAGAAAGGTAATTTATATATTTGCAGTTATTTGAACAAACAAACTCTTAGGTTCTCTAAGACAATACCATTTTGATTAGAATTGTTTAATAAATACTGCTGTTCAAACAAAACTATATTAATGTGTAAAACAATTAGACTGAAGTAAAATTTTAATCAGTTTTTAAAAAGTTATCTTCAAAGTAAAACATAAATCCATACAGTTAAAGACTAATCAAACTACTATGGTATTTGAAAAAATTTTTTGAATGCTTTTGTAATAGATGCTTTTTTCCACCTATTTTTCCCTAGTATGTTTCAGGCAAGACAGTAAAAACACAGAGGTTACAATAAGTAACCTTCTCTTTCCCACCCATGGACTTTTGAAGGCTGTAAAATTTCCAAATCAAAGGAAACAGCTGAATTATCACAGCTAAAAACAAGTGAAGAAAAAACACATATATGCAGTTTGTCACAGTTTATAATATGATGGATAGTAGGGCAATTATTTTATATACATAAAAAGAAACAGTATGCATGTGTCAAAACATTTACACAGCTTGCAGGTTATTCATGTACATTATGAAAATGAAGATTTTATAGCAGGCAATACAGTCTAGCATGTAAAAACAAAGAGAAAAAGAAATCTTTGCCTTAGCACATGAGACTTAATAACATTAGAATTGCTGGAACTTTTCATTGGGCATTTTAAATATGATCCTGTTGCTACAAAAGCTATTGTAAAGACCTTCTTTAGTTGTATAGGCTTGTGAAGTCTTGAGTTTTCACATGCATTTTTTTCAGTCCTCAATTCAAAGTTTTTCTCAAGAAGAGATTTATGCTTAGAGCTACAAGATCCAGTTCAGATTTCACTTCACTCTGTGACTTCTGTCATTGCTTTTTCATTTTTCCCTTTGAAATGCTGGCAATAACTGAACAAGTCAAAAGTAAACACATTCAGAACAAAAAAAATATCATACTGCAAGCATTCTACACCAGTTGTATATGTACTCTTTGTGAATCAGTAAAATAATAATAATGCAATGCCAGATTTATATGAAATGTTCACAATGCAAAAAACAATTTTCTCAAATAATTTTGATGAAACACTCAAATCCTGTAAATCCCAAAGCAGTATAAGTAATTTTTCACCTGAAGAAGCTCTGCTTTTATTTCTGATTATAACAAACTAGAGATTTCTTTATATATATTTATGTATGTCTGTATTTACATGTGTGTGTGTGTATATATATATTTAATGAGACAAAATATAAAATAGTTTTTCAGTTGGAAATGTTCTTTTTTAGTTTTTCAAAAGGAGGTAGTCAGCCTTGCACCTACTGACATGATGTGCATACCCACACAGGGAATTAGTGCCACATATCTGTTCTTCCACGTGATTTAATGCATTTCTGTTTCTTTACTCATAAACCAGCCTGGAGACATTTCTGTTCATGAGGTGGTACTGCTTTTCTACCTCATTCAGGATCATAGGTAAACTGAATATCTTTATGAAAGTCAAATACAAATAATAATGCTCAACGTAGCGACAACATTAACAAAAATCTGAAACGCTGCAGATCCTGCACTCTACAGAGCACATGTAGAAATATTATTTTTGCTTCTAGTACCTTCAACACTTGAGGGCAAGCACAGTGGAAGGACTGAACTCTTTATCCCCCTCCTGGCCATATAGAAAATGGTGGCAGAAAATCCTACTCTTCCTCACTGATGTTCAATTGCAGTCCATAGATACTATGTGAGAACTGGCCACAAAAACTACAAAAGGGATATAAAACATGTACTAGTTGTGAAGTGGTCTATGCTCTGTGATGCCTCCAATTAGTCTACAAATCACACAAATGATCTGTTATTTGGTAATGGAATCTTCCCACAAATACCAAGGACATGCTGTTCAAGCCATACTAAGAATGCAATAAGGACCAGAGATGCAGCTGGTGATGGACAGTATCATTGCATTCTCCATTATGAGACCAGCAAATATCACAGGGAACCTTCTGGACAGTGAAAGGTCCAGAAGACAGGGAAAAGAAGGAAAAGGGAAAAAAAACCCAACAGGGAAAAGGGGAAAAAACAGGGGAAAAGAGAAAAAAAAAGCTTTCTCCTTGATCCTTCCTTTACCGGTATTTAGATCAACTGATATTACAAACACAGAAGTCCCTAACACAGAGCTACTCTTTAACTGCTTTGGGGCTTGAAGACCTCATGGGTTGACCATGAGTTGTCTGATTCTGCCCAGCCCTCACCCAAGAAAAGAAGACTACTGCTGGCTTAGGGATGGTTGGGAGGGCATCTACCTCCAACTTCTTTCTTTCACCTGCAGCTGAGAACTGAAAGGCCATGCAGATCTTCATCCCTGGGGATGAAGAGGACAGGAGAGGCATGCAGCATGGCTCATAGTGTCACAGACTGGGGACATTGTTATGAGAAATATATGTCATAACATACTGGTATTTAATTCTGCTAATAGCTAATGTGTACTCTTCAGGCATGTGATGGTGTGAGTCTTTTGACTATTACCAGGTTTGAGGGAGATGAAGATTTATTTGGTAAAATAATTGAGCTTTGGGTATTTGATAATTTGTCATAGTTGCTAACCTTCTTTGTGCTTGAAGGGTCAGCACATGATCTAAACAAAACATCTCAGTGATGTACTTTCTGATACCTAAGTTGCAACATAAGTGGAAACTATAGAATGGACATCCTCTAAGACAGATGCATCCATGTAGCTCTTCCAGAAAAGTCACTTATCACTGATTCCTGGGCAGAAATTGAGTCAGAGGAGGTCTTGGTCAAGGCTTTACAATGACAAGGAGTAGGATTACTGGAGTGCTAAAAATCAAGCAGTATTCCAAAAAAGCCAATCTTTTATCAGAAGAAAATGATTTCATTTTGTCTCCAGGAGCAGCAAAAATGTATTTTTATAGAAGATGTTTCTATATCAAATCGCAATAATTTCATTTGTTCTAATTTTTCAGTTTAGATAACACTATCCTCCATAGTGCAGTTACC
Source organism: Astur gentilis (assembly GCF_929443795.1). NCBI lineage: Eukaryota > Metazoa > Chordata > Aves > Accipitriformes > Accipitridae > Astur > Astur gentilis. The sequence continues at coordinate 3,811,306 of NC_064919.1, forward strand.
ACTTAGGCAGAGTAGTAAATATTATACAAGGAAAGTGGAGAATAGACTGAACGTCATAAAGCAGAAATGAAGTTTTTTATGCATCCTACATGGCTGCAGATCCCTCTCTGCTCTTGTTCTGTGAGAGTAAGTCCTTGGATTTCCCTTGATAGCACAGATATAGATTTTACGAGTATGATGAACAGCAGTAAAGTTATGAAGAGCTGAGAACTGTGCAGATAGCCAGCAGGAACAAATGGGCAGATTCACACCTAGAATCTGAGGTGATTTATGTACCTTGAGTGGTAAATACGATGTGCTGCATGGCCTTGAATCTTTCAAAAAATATAATTAACAAAATAACCAATTTAAGTAGGACTCTCTAACGAAAGTAGGATGGAGAAAACATTTCTTTCTCACTTGGGAGAGTAGTATTTGTATTTGAAGGCTATGAAGTAAGAATTCATTTTTCCTTTCAAAAATAGAAGGCAGAAAGTGATTATTTTGTCTTCAAATGTGATCAGATGCAAACCCAACAGTGCTTCCTCAGTGATATATCAAGGGGAAAAAATGGTCCCTGAGACTTCAGAAATAACTTCAGAATATGAGATTGGACTTGGTTTGTCTGAAATAGGAGAATTTGAAAATTGTAGTGTAGTTAAACACCTCTTTTTGGCTTGACAGCACAATAATGGTTCTTTAAGGAGCTACTTTGTAGTGTTAAATTAAGCTGTATGTCTGCAAGGAAGATGTGGCTCTACAGAGTCGGATGCCAAGAGCATCCTTCCCTTTTAAAGCAATGGGCAATTTCTCAGCTATGCTCTCTTTACACCAATTGGTTGTCATACATGGTTGATGAAGTAAGCCACAGATTTCCTTGTCTTAGCGTAAGAGAAGGGCTGAACTCCTCAACATCCTGTGACTGACACAGGTGGGATGACAATTCAGCTTGTGAAGCAGTCAAGCACTGGGAGGAATATCCAATGAGGAAAAAAGAGTCAGCAAAGCTGCAGGAAGAAGTGCATAAAAGGTTCAATTTTGCATTCAAACTTTGGGATGTTTGTCAAAATATAATCTCAGGTTTTTGTCCTTCTGTGATAAATTAATGCATATCAGCTCTTCGAGAGAGCACAGTCTATTTCGAATACAATCTTATACTAGTTAATAATGCAGACAGAGGTTACAGAGCAGTAGGCACCTAATTTCCACAGTCATCTGAGGTCTGTATGATTTTAACAGTTCTAAGAGATTAGCTATAGCAATTAATTCTCAGTCTTATTTTCCTCAAAGTTTCTTGATGTCTGAAGTTAGCAATATGAATAAACTCATATTTCCATAATTTGTGTCCTAAAATTATAATGGAAGTACATTTACAAACTTGTTCTTTAATATTTTAAAAAGCCAAATTCTGTTTCCTATTAAGTAATATACCATTTCTTTCCCTAAAGAATATGTAAGTCCATATCTCAATGTTATGGTTTTAATCATTTAAGATGGTAACAGGAATTTAAGGAATATATATATAGTGGTTTGCAGCAGCAGGATACAAAGCTTTTAAGGTTAGTAATCATTGGGATACAAGGTTGTCGAAATAGATAAACACTTTTTTTGTGGATATGAAAGATCCGTGCAGAAAACTTCAGAGGATGTAGTTCATGTCAGCTTTGGAAACACATGCCTACAACCATGTCTATACTTCTCAGTGGGAGAGGGTTCACCAATCTTTGAAACAAGAGAAAGCCTCCCTGCCATTTAGTAGGCAGTATCACAAAAGTTTATCATCTTGGTCAGAGTTGGTGTAGCCATAGCCATCGTCATAGCCACAGCCATGTTGCCTCTGAGCCTCCAGTTAGATGAAGTATCCTCCCCTAAACTTTAGTGCCATGCAGTCATTAAACATCATCTCCATTCTTACAACGATGACTGAATGATACATTAAAAGTTCTCCTAATGCATTATTTCTTATACAAGTAGTTATTCAAGCATGTCATCCAAGGTGCCAGCAAGTACCCATCGCAGAAAAAAAAATAATCATTAAACAGTATTTCATCATCTACAATCAGAATTTTCTGTTTGTAAGATTTAGGGTAATCTGTTCTTATACGAGTGGTAAAACATACCAGAGTCACTGAGAATGGAAGGATCTGATAGATGTCATAAACAGATCATCTCTTGTGTTGCCTGGAGTCCCAAAAAATGGAACCTAAACATAAGAGTATAACACCTAATATGGTGAAGGAAGACTAATGGCAGAGTACTTTGAGTAACAGTGGTGGAAAGAGCAGATTTTTGTAGTGGCGATTACAACTCAGAAGGCACTCCAGGTTAAACCTCTATTTTAAGGCTCAGTGAGCAGCAAGGAGGACATTTGGAACTGAGGATTTTCATGCTTGTTCACAACTAAAGACATTTATTCCACATACTTAATGACGCACTGATGAGAGATACTTTATTTAAAGCTCCTGGAAATATTTAAAGTCATTGGCCTGTTTGAGAAGGACAGAATTATTGACAATGACAGAAGAGGATGATTGTCCAATGCAAAGTTTGTAGATTTGAAGAGGAAAAATCAACAGGCTTCTCAATCTTCATTATGATAACCAAAGCATAAGAAAGGATAAAACTTTCATCATAGACAAATGAGCTGTGATTCATCTTATTGAGAACACTAAGCAAGCCAAAAGGCTCTGGATTCACCACACTCCTTTGCTGACATCCCATTACCCAGTGCAGCTCAAAGAGTCCAGAATCAGATGGTTTATAACCAGGCATACGAAAGAAGCAGATTACAGGTGATTGGAGAAAGCAATTGTCCTGACTTGGAAGAAGCTTCCTGGTCATGACATCAAATCAGGACTCAACAGCTTCCACTGCTCGCAGAAACAATACCCATCCCAATATAAAGTCCTGAGAGAAGAGATTTAAGCCCAAATTGGTTTAAGATTACTTTATAGGTAATGTAAGATACAGAAAGAATGAAAGACCAATGGACAAGGTAAGATTTGCAGGACCTGAACACATTGAACAAATAATTTCTGCTGCATGTACGTTTCTTAGTGCAATTAGAAATATCGCAAGAGTCATGGCTTCAACAATACCCATTGGAAGAATGTTTCAGAACCTAATCTGAGACAGTGATTTTCTTTTTTTTTTTTTAATACACAGTCAGCATTAATCTCCCTAACCTTAATTTCAGCCTATTATGCCTGATTATATCATGTGTTATTGCATTATGTGTTATACTACTTCTGTAAAAATTCTAATTCTCTTGCAAAAAGACAGACCTCAAAGCATTATTTTCATTCTTCTGACCTATCTTTGTAGCTGTGGCTGCTTTCTAGAAAAATTGCTATGTAAATTAATTTTAATTTATTTTATATACATGAATATAATGAAAATTATACATGTCGGCAAAGAAATGGTAAAAAGTTTTATACTGTCAAGAAAAAGAATAGTTCCAACATTCTCAATTATTTTGTGATTACTAGTATTTCATTTTCTTTTAAAAACCTCCCCATCATTATGTCATGATTTAAGACTTTTTATGAATTAAATATATATTTCCGGACAATTACTAGGTTCATTGTTAATCTAAGCCCATCAGCCAGCATGTCTTTTATCATATTCATTCCAGGAACCAGATTCAATAATGAAAGGCATTGCATGGTTGGACAGTTAGCAAACAGGGCATATTCAGCACACTAATTTAAATAGTGCATATTCTTTTTGCACCGAGGGAAGATGGCTAGAATAGACAGCTCACTAGGTACAAGGGCTCAGCTGACCTCGTAGGTTGTTAAATTAGTAAAAATCAGAGTAGTGTGGGGAACAACAATCATGTTTGAGATGTTTGGTTGATGTTTAAAGAGGTGCAACATCTGACAAAAATACTATACACACATTTATGAGTTAAACAGCATTTAGGAGTTTCTCTACTTTTTTTCACTTGCTTTGATAGCAAACAAAGGGGGGGGAAAAACCAAAATACTGCAGTGGTAGAAGAGATGCACATAGAAGAATTAATTTGCCTAAGGTTCTACACAGCAGCAGTCATCTCAGTAGTCTCCTAAACTTTGCTCCAAACCATGTAATAATCTGTCTTTTCTGGCAGCAAACAAAAGTTAAAATATTGCTGGTAATTGAAACAAGGTACACATGTTTATTCAAGAGGTAACTACTGCTGACTTAAGAAATTATGTTTATAGTTTTATTTTATGTTGTGTCTCAGTTCCCCTACAAATTAGAAAGTAACCTAGCCATTATTTTACAAGGAAATGTGTTCAAACTAATTTTAATTCACATTATGAAAGTATCTTTCTCCTATTGCACAAGCTTGCCTAATACTGACTGGATTTCAGCCAACGGTTAACCACTGCAGATGTAGAAGTAATCTTTGTGCCCTCTTTCTGGATAAAAGACACGTAAGGATAGGCCCTTCCCCTCAAAGCATACTCCTGTCCAAATTATTCCTCACAGGTGACAGCCACTACACTTTGGACTACTATACTATTCAAAACTGTTAGCCTTTTAAAACATGTTGAACATTGATGAGAAAGCAATCTTAAACTCATGGCTGTTTGCATCCTACTTACTTTGAATAATTCAGTAGATTGGGAAGAATGTTTTCGCCATTGGTTGCTCCTCACTCTGCTTTGGCCATTGCACAGAAACACGAAGGGTCTTCCCAGAGGGTGGTCATTCAGGGGAGCGTCAACCAGGAACTGCACCAATACAACATTACTAGGTTTGCTGGTGCCTTCTCACTCCTCTGCAGCTCTTGGCCATTGCCCAACTTTCCTCCAGGAAAAGCTCTTCCAGGGAAACTGCACAGGGTAGTTTATAGAAATCCCATGCAAAGTCAGAAGGAACAGAATATTTTCTGCAGCTGATGAAGTCGTTATCCAATGGATGTTTTCTTAATTTAAGTTATGTAATATGGGTTCGGGGGTTTTTCAGCCTACTCGACCAAACACTCAGAATCTGACAAAATATATATTTTTTCCTTTTTGCCTCAAGGGGACATCCGAGTATTTCCTTTTTTACACAGCTTTTATTAT
>NC_064919.1:3821341-3826341 GCF_929443795.1 Astur gentilis
TAATATTTTGCTTGCATCCAGAACAGTGATTCCCATCCATAATGGATGGTAGAAGCATCACAATTCCCAAATCAAAAAAGCAACAAAAACATGGCATTCACTGCCATTTACCAAAATAGGACAAGATGAAACTTTTAATTCAAGACATATATAAGATTGCAACTGGGGCAAGTTGTCCAAAAGTTGTCCAATAATTCAGCTGTTCATTTTCTTTTAGGAGAGGAGAAAACAAAGAAAAGCAGCGCTAGCCATCAGGCTTTGATTCAGCAAGATTTAACAATGTCTTTAAAGTTACATAGGCACTTTTCCAGAGTTCCAGGGAATACCTGAGCCTAAAAATCTCTTAATGTGGAGTAAGAAACACAAAACAACATTAAGTAAATTAAAGTTCATACTAAATGTAAGCAGTGAAAGAGTCATCAGAAATAGCAGTCACCTCTTTCCAGATGTTGATCATAAACTGAGGAAATAGTTTGCAGTGAATAATGTACTCCAGTATTGTAAGATTTGTAAGAGGAGGTAATACTTCTTGTTGGGTAGAATGATATTGTTAGGGGTGGAGGAGGAAGAGAACAAATGTCTCAAGGTATTCATTTTTCCAACTGTATCAGCTTGTTAAGTAAGACAGAGAGCTAAGGATATTTGTTCTTTCTAAAAACCCTCCCCTTTTTTCTTCCAGAGACTATCACAGGTACAAAAATGGTGTTATGATTTTTTTTTCAGTAAAATCTAACAGTGTTAATTTTATCAAACTCTTGTCATTTACAAATCACAGGCCAGGATGCTTTTGTTAATAGTTCTGTAATGCACTCAATTGTACACATGGAGAATAATGTACAATCGAGACATCTCATAAATCTATATTCTATAGCCAGAGTGGCAGAATATAAAGAGCAATGTTGGTAACAGGCTGTTTTCTCAATACCCTTCATTTCAAATACCCATCCTGTTAAGTGAAGTTGTTTCCTGGGATATTAATACAAACTATCAAGCAAGAGATACGAGCATTAAGAATAATATTTTCCATATAACATTACTATTAACTTATAATCTTTAATGAGTTTGGAGCACATTATATGATGCATGCAAATATCACAAAACTATGATAAAAATTCGCAAATAGACCATTGAAAAGTCTGGATAAATATGAAACTCTATGTGATTAGGCAAACTGTAGTGTCAGTTTTGAAATTAACGATGCTGTATGCATTCTGTTGCACGCTCTCAGCTTGCTACCTCTTGAGGCTTCAACAGGCAACATCTAATAACATTAGGTGCTGTACCTCACTGGCCTTAGATAGTTATCAATAGCTAATAAATGCCAAGGACCTGCCCCTGCTGGTTGATGGAAAAGGTAATCAAGGGTCAATGAGTGCTAAGAATCACATTAAAGTACTCCACTGCTTGCTAGATTACTGAAGGTTAAAAATGGAAAATTTAACTCTACCACTAAAAATGTTAAATGTACAGTGTATTTCCAAGATTGCCATTATTCACAACTCTTTGCTGCTTCCACAATGTGTTATACAAGAAAAGCAATAAGCTTGGCACAGGTTCTTCAAAATTGAGATGTTTTATATGGAAATGGAGATAATTATGTAAATATGGAACTTTTCTGCTCTGTATTTATAAAAAATATGCACCTTTTCTAAACCTCTAACTTAACACAAAGATTACATTCTGAAAGCTTTTACCTGCCATAGGTATACAGCTTAATGAGAAAATACTTGTGATGGCAAGCAGTGTGATCAGGAAGCTATGCCCATGGTATTTTATCTGTTAGGCTTATGTATTTAAATAGAGAATAATTTTTAAAAGGTCATTCAGACAATTCATGGTCATATGAAACAACAGAATCTATCTTATACTGTTTAAGAACTCATCAGGTTTGAGATAACACGGTTGAGACAAAGAAGAGAGAATAAAGAATTCCGTGAAATACAATTCAATTAGATAAAAGACTTCATATTTTCTAAAAGTAGATTTTAAAAGAAAGCTATGTAATCACCATATTACAGAAGGAAAACAGACACAGAAATAATGAAAACCAGAAAGTCAGCAGTATACAGAATTATTCTTGAGTCCCAAGCCAGATTTTTAAACATTGCATATCTTTCCAGTTGTTCAAAAGCAGGAAAAGATGCTTGTCTCTCGATTATATCATCTGAAAGCTTTAAGATCACAATGTTTATGGAAGCAAACTCAGTTTCACAAGTCATTCGTTAGGACTCTAAATCATTCAGATCACCTGCTGTGCACCTGAACACAAAACTTGCTCACAGTGAACTCCACAGCAACTTCCCAAAACAGGATGACAACTATAAGTTTAAAAGTATTTTAAATAAGGAAAACTGTATTTAATGTAGTACTATATTTATGTAAAAGCACTGTTTTTATCTACTTCATGTCTGTAGTGTACATAACAATAGAAGTTCTTCTCTGACACAGAAAATATTCCTCGAAGCAATGGTTTATAACCATCTGTAGTATTTAAAAAAACAGGAATTCTCTTGCTGTGGTGTACATCTGTCTTGACCAATACAGAGAGTTTGACTTTTAGTGGCATTAGTACTTCAACTTTCTACATGTATTTTCCATTGCTTCCTGACAAGAATAATAAAATCTGAATAATATACAATGATTCCAGATCCAAGCTCCTTTTTCCCTCTTGCCATGGAAATATCTATTTCTTTCCAGATATATCCACTCAAGGTACCGAAAATAAATTATATGGCTGACAACATGTGTATAGATTATAATTTTTCTTTTTCAGTTCTGCATAGACTTCGGTTAAATTAACCGCAGCTTAACAATGAATAGACAAAATTAAAAAAAAGGTGACGGAAACATGTTGTATATTTTGTGTTACAAAAGTATACTTACAAATGGATAAGCATTGCCATTGAACTTTTCCATTTTAGTCCAAGGACTATTTGAAGACATTTTGCATTTCTCTGTCAGATCATGTTTGACTTTATGCCATTTATATATCTGAATGCAAAATGTTATCCTAAAGTCATCCAAGAGGTAATGGGTGTTTCCAGCTTTTATACTAAAGTGAGGAGATGCAAGAGCTCTAACAATCCTAGTCATTGACATTTACAACTATGGGTTTTGTTTTTAATACAGGGCAGTGAGCAATGTACTTAAGGCATCAGAAAATGGTTTATAGCATACACTAAAGGTGAATCACTTTTTTACTAGATTTATTAGCTAGAGGAGCTGCAATCTCAAGAGAAAATTTAGCCAGTTTTAACCCAAGTAGTGCTGCCTCTTATAGTTATTTCCTTTGAAATTCTCAGCAGAACTCATGCATCTAAAATGTCCTATTCAGGGATGCTGCTTTTTTCCCCAGCTGGTTTCTGCCACCTTGGGTAATGGCAGAGTACTCATTAACAAACTAATTGATTTTTATTAATTATCTGTGGTGTAATCTTTTTCACTGATTTTTCCCCTAGTATCTAAGCTTATTAACTGCAAATACACAGTCAGTGTATAATTAGTCCTCAAGTAAAAGTGGACTCAATGACACTCATTGATTTTAAAATCAAATATGTATATATATATATATGTATGAATATATACAAAAAGAGACACTTTAAAGCATTTCCAAAATAAAAAGAAATTACTAAGAAGCTATGACAAAATTTCAGGACTGAAAAGAAAAAATAGGATAATTTAAGAATCCCCTCACATAAACTGACCTATTAATACATAATTCCCACTGCCACACTTAATGCACAGATTTTAAATAAAACAATGCTGAGTAGTACAGAGTAATAACTGCTATCAATATTATAATGAAATACTGCTGCCAGTGTTAGTGTTGCTTTTCAGGATTTTCTTCTGAAGATATGTAATATGTAATTTATTCATTTGATATTAAATGCTTTTAAATACAGCATGTGGATATTTGCACTGTTTTCTTACAAGAAAATGGTCAACACCTTCTGCACAAATCAGGATAGATATTTTGGAATATCTGTCTGACCTTTATGAAATTAATTTCAGTAAGCCCAGCCCAGTTTTATTAATTCTCATAAAAGGAAAAAGCACTTCATCTAGGCTAGCTTTCATATAATGCCTAATAAAAGACAGTGACAGAGGCCAAATAACAATTCCACATTTCAGCTGATTCCTCTTGGCTATGTGGCCATCAGCCTTTAACTATAGGGGGGAAAACCCCCAGAAATAATAAAACCTCTTCTTGTTGCACGCTCCATTCTTCCTTCATCCACAAGAAAGTCACTCATTAGGAAAAAGATTTAAGTCTTATTGTATAACACTGTCACATCTCTTTGTGGTGAACCAGGCAGGAGTTTAGGAAGTTATCAACAGTAAAAGAGATGATCATCAACACTTTCAATGTCCTATGAGGTCTCACACACACTACAACAAATGGAATAATTCCCTGTAATTATTTCAAGCAACTAATTCTAACTCCTGATATGTTTGCATACACCTATGATGAGTTCATGCTATATTTGAACAATTTAGATATTTGACTAGATCTCTCAAAACTGTTATAATCTCTTAATATTAGTTTGTTGTAAGTATTAAGCTTTCATATTTGACATTCAAACAGTACAGTAATTGGTCAGGCATCACATAGCAGTCTTTTGTTGTTTGACTCAACGAATGTGCAAAGGTCTGGTAGAACATGGATAGAAATTTGATTTCAGTTTATATGCATGTTCAGATAGACGTACCCCAAAAGCAGGTTTGTATAAACATATGCACCAATAAACACTATTAAACACACAAAAAAAGAACACAGCGGTAGAACCATCAGATTTAAATATTTGACTGATTATTCATATAAAATTCTCCCAGAGTCCTAAAATCACTGTACATTAATTGTTTCATATTTCCTAGTTATTGCTGGCTAGAAAATCACTAATATTACTAAAAGGAAAAAAAAAAGGGTGGGGGGCTAAAAATCACCTCAGTAAAAATCCTTACTATTCTAAGTCAAAACCAGCAATAACAACATTTTATGT